>NC_090765.1:4273865-4283865 GCF_036898095.1 Palaemon carinicauda | reverse complement strand
CCAAAGGAAGCCATTCACGGAGATGATTCTTCTGGGAGCTTTTAGTTCAGTGTTGTTGAACAGAGTTTGTTGCTTTTCCTTCAGGTATCTTCCCGTATTTGAGAAACACGACGAGAAATAGAATGAGGAAGATGGGAACGGGTCGTTGCACTTCTTCTGTTGGAATTATTAGAATTCTCATTCAACGATGATACGTTGCTGTGGTTGATTGACCGGAGGACTCGCCGATGAGGATATTTCTTCTTTTATGATCTATTTTCTTCATCGTTTATAGTTGGGTCTGAGTATAAAATCCTCATCTTCACAATTGGGTAGATTTTTGTAGATTTATAGATATTCCCAGTTTCCTTTGTGTAGGATTATTCACATAACATCTCTCTCTCTCTCTCTCTCTCTCTCTCTCTCTCTCTCTCTCTCTCTCTCTCTCTCTCTCTCTCTCTGTGCTCATTTGTAATTAGACCTGCAGTATATCCCCTCTCTGTCAAAGGTAGATGAAATTTTGATTAGTTTCTGTTGTAGGGGATTTACGAATCTGAATTCTTTATGCCCAAACGTTACTGGATTCTAAAGCAGCATTGATAAAGCAGCAATAGGGAATAAAGGAGATAGAATGTTATAAATGGAATGTATAAGAAAAAAGAAATGCAAAGATAACTATGAAACAAATGATGCAATGCTGCTATAATTAGAAATGACAAAGTGATATAAATAGACTACTGACCGAAGGGAGAATCCCTTACATTGAAGAGATGAGATAGAGGAGAAGTGGTAACGGAAAATGAAAATAATCTATAAGAAAGTATGTTTCGAGTAAGATTAGAGTTCAGAGAGCGCCTAGCTATTTTACAGTTATTCAAAACTGGTAATTAAGGATCTTTTAATTCCCACTTTTATTTTGTTACTGTTGCATTATTTCTATCCCTACACAGTAATCTCTCTCTCTCTCTCTCTCTCTCTCTCTCTCTCTCTCTCTCTCTCTCTCTCTCTCTCTCTCTCTCTCTCTGAATTAATTATTTTTGAATTTTGATAACTCATGATGAGTTATAGTTTATCAACCAAATGATGGAGTAAAAAGCCATTCACAATTAATTAATACCATTTTATTGGTACATTCCAATATAAAATAATGGTAACATGTATGTCACTTTCGAATATTATTAGAAAAATTATAATTACTTAATATGATGTAAAATATTATATGCAAGAATGCGACTTTACTTTTCTATTAGAAGTTTTTCTTTTCTCTCTCCTAGTAATTGTTGTTTTCAGTGTTGGGATTTCTCTTATGATGTAATGCTATTGTTCTCGGGAAAATTGAAGCAAAAGAAGAAGGAGCGAAAAGTCTTGAAAGGTAGGCAGCTGCCATTATCATGGCAGAGACTTTAGGAAAAAGGATATGCTGAGATTGTAAATTAAAAGAATGCAGGTAATAAAAATCAAAATTTAACTCAGCCTAGCTTTAGTTCCTTTTTGCAAATACTTGTGTACATGTGTAGTTAATAATTACCGCTATAAATAAAAGTTACTCCCGTTCCTGGCCATGCAGTCTCCTGGCTCAAAAGTTGCGCCATCCTCCAATTCCTCTTTTGTTCTCTTAATTCCTTCTCCAATGAAAGCGTTAGGTAACAATTGTAAGACAAGGAGAAGAAGATGCAGAGACATGTTAATCCGGAAATGTTCCCTGCAGTGGGTTATTGTTGTACCATTGTTATAGAGCGTTTTGTTAATGGAGTGTTATTATTTTCTGAAATGGACCTGCAGTAAGCCATTTATTCCACGAGTTTTATTATTCTTTCTGTCCCACTTTCATATATTCATGTCCTGTTTCAATGCCAGATTTCATTTAGATAGTTTCGTTAGCTTTTGTGTATTCATGTATGAATGCATGTTTTCAAAAGCTTATAAAACATTTGGTTCTCTTCCACAAATTAGGTGACGTCATGGAAAACCATGAAACTTTTTTTATCAGGACATAATTAAGAAATGAAGTGAAATTGTTAACTACTGTAATACTTTAGTAGAATTTTAATCATATAATGTAAACTGCTTTGGATAGTACCCTCAGTTGTCTTGCTTACGAAATTAATTAAGAGCCATGAAATTAGTTTTTGTTAATTAAATTCAAGTGAAACAAATATCTTTGTCAATTAAATCTACTAACTTAAGTAGTACCGAAAGGTTACTCGACAAACGATTATCAGAGAAAATGTGAGTTAAAAAGCAAGACCTAGAAAACTTCCTATATCCTGTTAGTATTCAGATGGAGGCTTCACAAAATACTCCCATTAAAATGGAGATGTAACAGCTTGGGTCGAGATGGAAAGTTATAAGTATAATTTTAGTGGTACTGCCTGTTTGTTTACTGGCAAAAGGACCTCGGAACATTGCTGTAGTATGATTAATAATGTTAACTCGCAATTTTTTTTAAAGTCTTTTAAGCATCAGCTCTGAACCTGCAATTAGCTTACCCCGAAAAAAAAATCTTTCAAGTACTATCATTGCTCTTGATATGGTTAGTATATTGTATTTAGTTTGTTTATTTTAGTTCAGTTGTACTACTACTACTACTACTACTACTACTACTACTACTACTACCACCACCACCACCAGTGAGTGTAGATGGAGGAATCTACACTTAAGGAAAAGGCAGCAGAAGTTAAAAGTTGACAGGGTAACGTAAAGAACTTTAAACCAGTTCAAAATCAGTGTTGAGAATTCAGGCATTCAGTTACACGTACATTTATGCCTTCTATTAGTTAACTAAAATATTCTATTCTCAGATATATGTTTTTACAACTCAATGGTTGTTATTCGAACAAACACTAGTTTGATACCTTTACCTTCACGCCTGTTTGTACGAATCCTAATTTTCTTTTTTCTTCTTTATCGCCAGGAACTTTACGTGGTGTGTATCACATTTTTTGATTTTATATCACGGTTTCTTTAACCTACCCGGATTGCTGATGTTGTAATTCTTATTGCATTGCTGACGTTATAATTCGTATCATACATGGAACTTAATTTTACCTTTTTATAAATACCCAGAGAAAGAACGTGTTAACATTTTATATTTGTTTTTTAAATCCTAGCATAAAGTTTAAGCACGTATATATATATATATATATATATATATATATATATATATATATATATATATATATATATATATATATATGTGTGTGTGTGTGTGTGTGTGTGTGTGTGTGTGTGTGTGTGCGTGCGTGAGTGTGAGTGTGTGTACATATTTAGGTTAATCAAACTCGTTTTTCACCTTGGAGAGTGATTAGCGACAGAGAAATGAGTACAGCTCTCCTGCTCTCAGAAAATCTAGAGGGATGAGGCCGGCTTTGGAAACATGAACTCGTGGAGGGAGATAATGGTTCCTTTTTGTTTAAAAGAACAAAAGTGAAAATAAAATTGTTCAAATTATATGAGCATAGCATTACATACAATCAAAACCATACGGTAAAACTCTAATTGAGAAAATAAAGAATATATAATTGTTGAATATTATGAGCTTTTCAGGTTTATGAAAGAGGTGAGAGGACGGCTGCTTGGCTTGGGATGGAGAAAGCATGTCAGAACTCTGAGAATATTCATGGAAGGTTTTCTATGGAGTGCCTGGGCCTGAGAAAGCTCTTAATGCAATCGATAGGGATGCAAGGCAAAGGTTGTGGAGGCTGCTCTCAGTACAGAATATCTGGCTGGAAGTGACTATCACGTATGTCATATCTCCATAGGTGTTTATTACCTTCTTTCCTTTTGACTTAAGGATTACAATTAGTCAGAAAATGATCATCAGCCTGATTAATTGTTACCTCATCCGCACAGGTATTAGGAGCATAATTCTCTTTCAGATCGTCAAAGGCAAAGGAGGATGATAAGGCTAACCCCAAATCCGCCAGCCTTGGTTTGGAATCTAACCTAGAACTTCTTTCTGGTTAGTCGAATGTCATAATTGAGTATATATATATATATATATATATATATATATATATATATATATATATATATATATATATATATATATATATATATATATATATATATATATATATATATATATATATATATATATATATATATATATATATATGTATATATATATATATATATATATATATATATATATATATATATATATATATATATATATATTATATGAATGTATGTATGTATGTATGTATGTGTTGTGTATTTTTGGCAAGCTTTTTGAAGTTTGGTTGTTAGTCCTCATCCCCTTCCCAAAGTTTATAGGGTTTATGCGCTACCGGCGATAGGTTACCCATCCAAGTAATAACCAAACCCAAAGTTGCATCGTTTTACATGATTTTTGGTTTTATCGTTTGTCAGTCAACGTAATATAATGATGGATTGCAAATACTGAATATATAGGTAAATGTGTCTGGTTTCAGTTCCAGTATCGTCAGAATAGATACTCATCAGAACACCAGCGGGGCAAGCCTACTGTGGTGCCCAACCACAACAGTACCCTCCTCAGTAAACAGCTTAAACTCATGGTCCCGGCCAGTTATCGATATGCTGTCATATGAATGCTAAGTGAACGCGTTACCACTGCACCAGCCCTGCTCCTCCCCCCCCCCCCAAAAAAAAAAAATCGGTAAGAATATCCTCAGTTTTTGTTCCTTTGTTATTTGATGAACACATTGAGTGGTTTCCCTATGCAGGAGCGCTCTGGAACCTTAATAAAATTCTTATCGATTTTCAGTCAATTGCCTTTTAGCTTTATGGCTTTGGTCAGTTTATAGTTAAATTACCTTACAATACCGATGTTGGTAGTATTTGCGGCCAGCAGAGATACAATGGAATCGATTGAAAGCGTCTGTAATATAGACTCTCTCTCTCTCTCTCTCTCTCTCTCTCTCTCTCTCTCTCTCTCTCTCTCTCTCTCTCTCTCTCTCTGAGCAACTATTGCACTACTGCAACATTCACTGACACCATTATGGCCGTGAAAATTACATCAAAGTCTGTTAGAGACCCTTGAGGAAGGACCTTGCAAGTACGATTTTTATTTTCTCTTTCGCTTTGGTGGCCCGACATATTTTAGCCTTGTAATCTTTCAGCAAGTACCGAATATTTTTTGTTTCTACTGGTGTTAAAACTAGTTGTTCTTGTTATATCCCAGAGGCATGAAACGTTCTTTTTCAAACCGTTATTGGTTATTATTTCGAAGTTATCGGAAAGAATCTAAATTATAGATAGTAAAAAAAAAAATCGTACAAATAACCAAGCAATTTTTTTATTCCTTGGAGGTTTGATAATTCATATGCCATGGAAAACGTATATTGAAAGGTTACTCTGACAAGTTAATGTCCAAGCCTCCTCTCCACCAAAGCTAGGCCAAGGAGAGCCAGGCAATATCTAATGAGTACTCGGAAGGTGGACTTACGGGTTAACCTTACGCCCATCCCTAGCTCATTATAAAGGTTTCAGACACTAGTGGAAACTTTCGGACTGAGAGCAGGGCCCCAAATAAGATATCTTTGTATTAAACTACTATTTGCCAACATTGATGGCATATATTAAAATTTGCTACGGAAGAATGGGGAGGTTCAAAAGCTGTATTCACAGACATTTTGCGCCGTAAATTGAATGAGGTTTAAATGGCGCCATTGAAAAAGAACTAAGGTATCATACCTCCTTTGGATATGGAAGACCCACCTTTGCCATTTACCGGTAGTACAGTATTACTTTTTCGATATTTCTATTTCTATTTTTTTCCTAATGTCGAGTACGGTGCCTCGTTTAAGCAGCTCACTCCAGGCATTCTCTGATGAATTATATTATTATTTTACACGATTTCGAGAGTACACTACGATCATTGTGGAGCATTAATACCCAAAATCTCTCTTGAAAAATTTTTATTGATATGAATTTTTCTGTGGACCATCGTTTGTTGGTGTGAAAGTGAATAGGCGGTGACATGTCACTGGAAAAATTGACAAGAAATACACCTCTACTACGACTGCTTTTATTATTTATGTGATCAGCCAGTAAATCATGATATAAATTGATCATGCTCGATTAATGTTTATTCATCTAGTTTAATTGTCATTTATTTACATTGACATTGAAGTCGTCTTTATCTTGAGCTTTTAATTCAATACTTGTCCATTCATCATCACTTACTTTGAGCTTTATAGTTCTCAGCCACGTAGGTCTGGGTCTTCCAACTCTTCTAGTGACTTGTGGATCCCAGCTGAACGTTTGGTGAACTAATCTCTCTTGGGGGGTGCGAAGAGCATGCCCAAACCATCTCCATCTACTCATCATGATCTCATCATCATATGGCACTCAAGTAATCTCTCATATAGTTTCATTTCTAATCCTGTCCTTCCATTTAACTCCTAATATCTTTCTGAGGGTTTTGTTCTCAAATCCACAAAATCTATTGGAGATTGTTTCATTGTCATACCCTGACTCATGTCCATAGAGTAATACCGATCCCACTAAAGTGATATATAATCTGATTTTCATTTGTAATTCCAGGCGATTTGATTTCCAAATTTTACTTAACCTAGCCATTGTCTAATTTGCTTTTTTCAATCTTTCGCTAAACTCTAATTCTACAGACCCTGTATTGGAGATCATAGTTCCTAAATACTTAAATGATTCTACCTCATTAATCCTTTCTCCTTCCAATGATATTTCATCTTCCATTGCCTACTCCTTTCTCATCATCTCTGTCTTTTTTCTATTTATCTTCAGCCCAACCTCGTGTGATATTTCATGCATTGTGTGTGTGTGTGTGTGTGTGTGTGTGTTGAACTCTTCCCCCTAATCTCCTTGAAAGGAGTGGCAGAAGAAGTGCCTAGTTTCTGGTTTCTCAACATGGCCGAAGTACTGAAGCTTCTGCAAGAATAAAGCCGCTGAAAGTTTGGTTGAATGATTCATTTAAAGTTGTGTACCATAATAACGTTCAAAGGCTATTGGCGAAAATTTCTCTTAATAAAAGTCATTACTCACAGGTGAATTTTCGGTTTTCATAAAAATTAAAAGCATCCGCATGTTTATGCGTAGACAGTTGTTAAATTTCCACACAAGATCGCACTCCAGCTTTTTAGTGTTTCAATTTAATGTTCATACCGAAGCCAGCGTCCTTTCGTTTTACAATCTTCGCCATATCTCACGTCTCTTCTCCTAAAAAGTGTCCCAAAGTTGAGATGGGTTTAAAAATTCTCGAAGTTTGTAATGACTTCTTCTAGATGTTATCAGCTCTCCATTAACTTGATTTATGTTAAAAACCTGAAATGGCAAAGTAATGGACATTTCAAAAGTTTCGGTATGTTTTTTTTTTTTCTATTAACCGATTTGATTGCTTGGAAGCAGCCCTCTTGTACCTCAGGTCTTTTAAAGAAAATGCTATTTATTGAATGACCACAGTAGAGATCCAACAAGTAGAATTACCCCGATACTGTTTAGAAACTCATAATCGAATACAAATTTGGCCGCACTTTCTATCCAAATAAAATTCTTACATATCCACTGCATGAACGCTAATGAAATAAAAATGAAAGAATTACAAAAACCCCATAGTACCACTAACTAGCCGGTAAAAATTAAGATTGTTTGATATTATTTAGATGGTTTTATATTATTCATTTTATAATTTACATAGATAAAGAAAAACTTTGCAAAAAAAAAAAAAAAAAAAATCCCTGCGAAATGGCATTCTTTCTTTACTACCTAATGGCAAGCTTACTTTTTGCATAACTTGTATTGCATGGAAGTGATTCATCATTGATTGATAAGTAAACAATTGAATAATTTCCCCCCCCCCAAAAAAAAAAAAAAATCAAATACAGAAGAATACTTTTGCATTGATATTTAAACACAGAGGAAAAGTAATATTCGTGGAACATCTGTAAAAATGTTTCCCCAGGACATGCGAACGAAATTAAAAGGACAAATATGGGATGAAGAGCTTTTGGTAAAGAAAATTATATTATGAAACTTGAGATGCCATTCTCTAAAAAAGGGCAAACCAGGGGAAAGGAAACTAATTAAATTAAGAATCCGTTCTACATTTGGAAATACAATATATCTAAAATATTAATTTCCAAACGAATAGAAATTAATCAAGGAGCAGTCAGGTGTCTAAATGAATCAAGGAAAACTAATTATAAAGAAAAAAGTATATTCCAAGATGGTATAAACTATCTAACAAGTAGATATAAGAATGGGTTTAATAAACTTATCTTTAAAAATATTATTGAACGACGAGTAAAAAAGTATATAAACATTCCGAAGAATATTTGATCAGACGAAGCTGCAGTTAATAATTGACAAAGGTAAAACTGATTAACAATTATGTAATAACTTTGAACAAATCTATTAACTGACAACCACTTGAAACAAATAAATAGAAAATTAGCTTAAACGTCTATAAGAAACCATATTTAAAAAGTGCCGGCGTGGGGGTATCCTGCCGCAGATACATCCTTATTATGTCACCGGTAAAGCGAAGGACACTTCATCGATTTCTTGTTGTCGTCTTGCGAATGAAACTTACTGGATGGCTGAAGGAAAGTAGGTCGGCCGGTGTTCTTTTATTTGCTCTTTTTAGTATCTCCTTTTTTCGTTTGTTTCTGATGCCCAATTGACTTTTATATATTGTTTTCAAAAGTCTTTGTTTGCGGAATGTAGTTAGTACTGGAAATATTTCACTACTAATTTTTCAAAGATGTTTGTTGTTCTGATTCTGGGTGATTTAGTCGCTGTGGCAAATTTGCAATTGTGACGCTTCTGATTTTTCTGTAAGGAAGGTTTTTCTTTATCATGTTCGCGATTTTTCATCACTGATATTTTTTTATTATTATTTGGGTTTACACAGTTACAGATATTTCATCGCTTTTGTTAAACATATTTTGCTTTTTCAATTGTAAATGTTTTGATATTCGGAAATTTTTATCAGTTTTTTTTTTATAAGGAACGCCTACTCGATAATATTGTCGAAAGACATTTTATCCTTCCTCGTTCATATCAATAATCGACTTTTAATACGTTTCAGCTGACTTATCTAATGACAAATGAATGAAAGAAGATTGTTCATATTGTTTCTGCTCCTTTCTCTGATTTATGCATTTGGTTTCTTTTGAAAACATTCCTGGAGTTTAATGACATTATATCACATTTGTTGAGACACGGGGATTTTTCGAAACATATGTTTAATCACTTGATGGTACAAAATAAACCTTAAAATACCTACTCATGAACAACTTACATCGGCGCAGTTAGAGTATTAATGTGACTTATAAAAACTCTCATGCTACTCAATCAAAGGAAAAAATATCACTGCGAAATGTAGTTAAGCAAAAGAAGTGAGAAACTGTCGTTTCATAATGTTGAGTCATGTAGAGCATGAATCCATTTTGCTCGCGAAGAATTATCGTTGATTATCGTTATGCCTTACATTCTACTGATATTATTACATTTAGGGATAGATCAATGAGCCTGGCTTAGGGACATTGGTCTTCATGAGAGAGAGAGAGAGAGAGAGAGAGAGAGAGAGAGAGAGAGAGAGAGAGAGAGAGAGAGAGAGAGAGAGAGAGAGAGAGAGAGAGAGAACCATTGTAGACCACATCAACCCAATTCAGTCTCTTATTTCTCTAATTTGTGATATTTCACAGCACCATTGGAATGTGAATAGGAACATTTTAATCGACAAACAAAACTAACAATAATTAACAATTATGGAAATATTTAAACACCTCTAAAAATTTTATGTGTATAGGAATTATATTTTGGAGTTATAAAAACAGACTAAAATATTGAACCCTATATACTTCCCTATGGCGTTCACTGTTAGATCTTCTATACCAATCTGTCTTGCCTCATCTCTTTCCTTCCAACGTTGAAGAAAGTATTTTCAGAAAGTTTAGTTCCATGTTCCTCTGACTTTAGCGTTGCTTCTTTCAGTCATACCTTTTACTACAAACCCTGGTATCTTTTATTGCATATTTTATAAGTTTTTGACAAA
>NC_090765.1:4248865-4268865 GCF_036898095.1 Palaemon carinicauda | reverse complement strand
ATATATATATATGTATATATATATATATATATAAATTATATATATATGTATATATACATATATATATATGTATATATATGTTGATATATATGTATTTATTTATTCATATATATATATATATATATATATATATATATATATATATATATATATATATATATATATATATATATATATATATACGCTACATATATGTTCATCAGATAAGCTCTCTCTCTCTCTCTCTCTCTCTCTCTCTCTCTCTCTCTCTCTCTCTCTCTCTCTCTCTCTCTCTCTCTCTCTCTCAATAAAGTTTCAGAGTATGGTTGGGGAGATAAGGCCTTCTGTGCTGGCGGCCCATCATGATGCAAAGTTTAGGCAGGTTTTCCCATCAGGGCAGCGGAGGAACTTGCAGCCATTATTCAGTTTCGGTCTCCAGTGACATCTAATTTAAAGGCAGTTTATGGCACTCACGTCGTTCTGGTCCCTCGCTGATACAGGACTTGAGTTTTATTGAACGGCTAAATGTATATCATATTTTTTTTTTACTTTGATTTGTTCAACTTCCTTTGATTTATACTTCATGTGATTATTGTTCTTTCATGTATATTATTGTTATGGATAAATCGTGTAAGAGTCGATTACTATAATGTATGTATATTTCAATTTGATCAGTGTATTTGTTTGATTATAATATTCAATCATTCGCATTATTTTCTTGTTCCTTCTTAGTGTTATATTGTTTTGTATTTACAACGCGTTTATAGGTTATGTTACATTGCCTTCACTCGAAGCGGTTTTTTATTTTAGCTTTTCGTGATATCATATGTTTATTAAGATTTTTCTCTTTTGTGATTTTGCTTTGTTTCTATATTTTCTTTTAAAATCTCATTGGTATATGCCATAACCCAAAGACCAATCAATTCACTTTTGACCAATAAGAATATCCACCTATAACATTGAAACGAGAGGCAATATATACGCTATATTTATTTGTGTAAGGTTCTTAGTGAATTAATCAATGAGTATGTATGTTTTGGTGGGTTTTAGTAGTAACTTACAAATAGATTATGCTAATCAACGTAGGTTGGCCACGTTGTTGTTATTATTATTATTATTATTATTATTATCATTATTATTATTATTATTATTATTATTATTATTATTATTATTATTATTAAGATAGAGTGTTTTGGTATTTTATATTATTAGGAATTCTTCAAACACTACTGAACCAATATGTAATAATCAATTTGTTATTGTTGGAATATTTCACGGGGAAAAGAGATCTATTGAAAGTCGAGAGGTCACCTTGGGGCGATGAATTACTTACAGAAAGGATTGAAAATCTATTGGTTCAACTTAATGGAACCTTTAATTCACTTTTCATGAGTCATTTCGTTAGTCCCGTTTATTTTTGCTCAAAAAACAGCAAGAAATACTATTTACATAAAACTGCAAACGAAACCATCAGATCGCTAACTTGTATACGGTGGATTGGGTTTGCATTATTAATATGAAAATTACAGAGACAAATCATGTGAGATAATCCTGGAATAAGCATATCTAAGAGTGCATAGTGCTTATACGTGTAAAGAAAAGGAAGACTTTTTTTTTTTTCAACATAGCTTTATGATACCTCGAAACGTTAGATACCTTCAAGATCATTCGAATTATCCGTTTTAATCATTCTTATATATATATATATATATATATATATATATATATATATATATATATATATATATATATATATATATATATATTGAAAATATGCATACTCTTGTATACAGTATACCCACATAAACATAAATTTTCAAGCAAACACTCACACAAACCTATATATATATATATATATATATATATATATATATATATATATATATATATATATATATATATATATATATATCACCAACACTTGTGATTTCAATCAATGTAAATATCAACCGCAATGGCATTTGATACTGAATTTTATCTTGGGAATATACACTGGAATTCCTTTTATGGTAATAGCTTCTGGCTGGGCAGGGGTTCGAATCTCTGCCCAGCCATGAGCTATTACAATAAAATGAATTCCAGTATATATATATTCCTAAGATAGAATTCAGTATTAAATGCCATTGTGGTTGATATGAATATATATATATATATATATATATATATATATATATATATATATATATATGTATATATATATATATAGATATAGATATAGATATAGATATATATATATATATATATATATATATATATATATATATATATATATATATATATATATATATATATATACACACACATACACACATGCATACATACACAGTAACTAACCTATTTTTTCACGTTGATTGCTTGATTTGCGAGAGTATCCACCCAGAAATCTTGGACGCCTTAGCACATAATCACCTTGAATATCCAAGTGGTAGTATATAGGGCTTGCAACCTCACCCCATAAATACTTACTGAAAACTGAAAGGGCAGCACCTTTTGTCGCCACTCTCTCTAAGAGTAAAATGGTGTATGATCAGTAGGATCCAAAGCTAGAGGTACTAAGGAGGAAGGAGGGCCTCTTAGGTCGGGTATCCGGGGGGGGGGGGGGGGGGGATTTCCGTGCAACCCTCCCAGGCTAAATGAAATCTGGTTCTCTACCTTCCTTTTGACATCCTGGATCACATTTCAGATGTTAACAGAAACGATACTCGAGCCAAGTGGTAGATATTCACTTTTATATCCAAGATTTTCACAAAGGCTTAAAATCGACAAAATTTTCGTACTGATGTGAGATATGTGAAAAATATGTGACTGCATATCTTTTAGCAGATTTCATAAAGAGTTATGAAAAAATTTTATTGCTGTAGTTCACTTTTTATTCTCATATTAGCTGTAGGTTCCAATAATTTTACAGTAGATATGAGATAAGTAATTTATGGTTCAAATATATAATCATGTAATTTCTCTTTTCCGGTTGTTGCTGAAAGTTTCTTCAAGAAGTAATGAACTAATTAGAACAATTTAATATACAAAACAAAATTCTGAAACACGAAACGAAATTCAAGCACTGTAGCAAGCAAATTTACAGCCACACAACATAAATTGTATATCATACATACTCCGAAAATAAAACTTGGACCATTTACTGCCTTTCCGAATGTTAGTAATGTCAGTGAGAGATTAGCTCCTCTACATGAGGTTTGAGATAATTGTCTGGCAGAACCTATGAATTCTGCCTCTAGAGTAATAGAAATATGTCAAGGAATTCCAAATGAAATTCAGGAAAAACAAGAATATCACCATGAATGTTACCAGCTTTCAGTCATTCTCACCCTCGACCAGTCAAGCTATATCTGTTGGGGAAGCAGATTTCAAAGGAAGAAAGCTGCTGAGAAAGCAATTTTTTTTGCCTAACTACATTTTCTGTAACAAGTCGGATAAATTTCCATGGTAAAGGCTGACATTTTTACTAAGCAGGGCACAGCGTCCTTTGAGCGATATCGGTGGCAACAGATAGCAAAAGAAAATAAAGACAAGGTGCTTCTCAGGTGTATAAGAGGTTATGACCTGTTTGCATGTAAAGCCAGGTATTATCCTAAGTACAGAAAAAAGTATACATCTGATCCAAAGTACTGGAGAAGTAGCAGTATTGAAACCAGTGTAGAGCAATCATATTTAGAGGTTTCACATAAAGAGCTTAGAACATGTTAAGTATTTCTATCCCTCCAGCATTTTTAGCATTAAGAACATATTTTTTATATCATGTGGCAATAGATTTCCAGGAGAGAGTATGTACAAATGGTTTTTGTCTGGAATGTTAAATGGATTAATAAACTCCTTTACTGCTTTAAGCTTTCATGCACAGCAGCCTCACTTCGTGCTATCTCTGGGTTAAGTTGTCCTAGGTGTTTACCAATCCTGGTTTCCTCATTCATCATTCATTCCATGTAATATTCATTTTATCTAGGTAATACTTGCTTCGCTCATAAATCTTTTAAATCCATAGATAATATGCACTGTAATTCCCCAAGATTCCTGTCCGCCCAACTCCACCTACACCACATAGAGAATTTGCAAACTTCAAAAACGTTTCGGCCATAGTTATGTCTATTGCACTTCGTTATCTTGAATCATAGCTCGAGCAACATATACAGTGTTGCAAATTTCCCTAATAGTTGTATTGCAGGAAGGGGCTATTCTTTAGAATTGTTAAGGAAAATATCATGCCAACTTAGGTATCTGGCATAGTTTATACCACCAAAGTAGAAAATAATTATGCCATGTTTGCAATACAATTTTAGATCGTTTTTCTTCACAGCATAAGTTAGCTTGAAGAATTGGCGAGTATGATCCAAGAAAGACATACAAATTTTAATTGTCTTGCCTAACATTCCACTTCATGACTTCAGGGAATTGGGAGTAGAGCTACCTGTATTCAGTATACGTTGAGAGAGAGAGAGAACTTTTCTGAAGCTTCACTTACTGTTTTCAAACACCAAAGAGATTTATTGTAACTTTTTTCCCATTCGGAACTGTTTAATGATGCTTTGGAATATCCTGAACCAGCCATTGTGGGCCTAAGGATGTTGGGGTAATTCAATATTGTATGAAAGGTTCCAAAGAACATAATATCGTATCTGTAGCATTCGTGATTTTTTTTATACGAAGGGCATTGGTTTCATTACAACACTTAGGCCAAATGTAATGAGTGTATACTTTTGTCCTACTTGTTCGGTAGCTTTTTCACACTGCTAAAGCAGGTGTTTTACCTTATTGTGTTCAGTGATGAGCTCATAAGTAGAAGGATAGAAGTCAGTAGTAGTTAACTTATCTGGGAATGTCCTGTTGCTACAGTAAAACCACAAAAATATTTATTACTTGTTTTAATGAATAAAACCAGATGAGGAATACTTTTATTACTCTCTGATTAGCAGTACTATTTTCAGAAGACTGGGCAATGGAAGATAATTCCAAAACAGGACCTATTTTCTTTGAAATAGTTAAAGACATTAGAAATGTAGGTTTGCCGACACTGTATTGAGTGTTTCGTGTTTTGTTCTAGGCATAGAAGGTAGATTAGCATGAAAAGAAGATTGGATTTACCTAAGAGTCACTGTTTCTTGAAGCATAATACCAGATTTACATTGAAGGATGACCTTCTGTGCTGACGTTCCTCTCCTTATCCTGAATCTTGGCTTCCGTTTTTTTTTATTTTTGTGCCATTTATATTGTTTGTAATTGACGGCAACTCCACGATCAGAAGGATATTAAGAGTTAAACGGCAGATTAGGATTAGAAATGAAACTATAAGAGAGATTACTCGAGTGCCATATGTTGATGAGATCATGATGAGGGTAGATGGAGATGGTTTGTGCATGCTCTTCGCACTCCCCAAGAGAGATTAGTTCACCAAACGTTCAAGATAGACATGAATGGCGAAATCTAACCGAGGCCCTTTGCGTCAATAAGCGTAGGAGGAGATGATGATGATGATATATATATATATATATATATATATATATATATATATATATATATATATATATATATATATATCTCGTGGGTTGGCCAGGGTACCAGCCACCCATTAAGATACTACCGCTCGAGAGTTATAGAGTCCTTTGGCTGGCCAGACAATACTACATTGGATTCTTCCCTCTGGTTACGGTTTTTTCCCTTTGCATACACATACACCGAATAGTCTGACCTATTCTTTACACATTCTCCTCTGTCCTCATACACCTGCTAACACTGAGATTACCAAGCAATTCTTCTTCTTCATAAGGGGTTACTTCACTATCATTGTTCAGTGCCCTCATTCTTCTAGGTTAGGGTAGAACAGACTCTTCAGCTATGGGTTGAAGCTCTTCTAGGAGAAGGCCACTCCAGAATCAAACCATTGTTGTCTAGTCTTGGGTATTGAAATAGCCTCTGTACCACGGTCTTCCACTATCTTGGGTTAGAGTTCTCTTGCTTGAGGGTACACTTGAGCACACTATTGTATCTTTTTCTCTTCTTGTTTAGTTAAAGTTTTTGTAGTTTATGTAGGAGATATTTATTTTAATGTTACTGTTCTTAAAATATTTCATTTTTCCTATCCTCACTGTTGGAGCCCCTGGGCTTATAGCATCCTGCTTTTACAACTAGGGTTCTAGTTTGGCAAGTAATAATAATGATACTATATATTGATATATATATATATATATATATATATATATATATATATATATATATATATATATATAATATATATATATATATATATATATATATATATATATATATATATATATATATATATATATATATATATATTTCCTGTCATGCACAGCCCTTCCATACCTCGGGTTGGGGGAGAGGGAGTACATACCCTGGTGAGGGGGTGCGTGTGTGCATATCTTTATACATAGTTAGAAATAATTTTGACGGGTCGCTTACACTAGTATATATATGTATGTATGTATATATATTTATTTATATATATATGTATATATATGTGTGTGTGTATGTGTGTATGTGTGTCTGTGTATATGGAGAGAAAGCGAGAACGAGAGATTAAAGACATTGAGTCAAGGTGTACATATTTGCAGATGAAATATGCATGTTGTAATAGAGAGGTGTTTCAGCTGAGAATTCCAGGTTTTCAGTACATTTACACGGTTTTAACATAGACAAAAAAAAAAAAAAAAAAAAAAAAAAAAACGCTGTGCCATTATACCGTTTCTGGAAAGTCGAAGGGTAGATGAGAATTTGTGCCAGTATTAGTCCGTTATTTTTGTACAAATAACACCTAAATCCGACAGTAATTTCCTCAGAATAAGACCCTGGAGGCCAATCTGTGTAGCACGCGAAGTAGAGCTTATTCTGTTTACGATCTGATGGTCAGTGTACACAGCCTCTAGGTGCCTCTTGCACTCGGATTGGATGACATTAAATTTGAAGGTCCTTGGTTTATGTAGACTCCAGCAGTGCAGAAAATGATGTAATTTGCTGTTTGGAGTAAATTGACTTTCTTTTCGTTTTATTGCGATTGTGTAGTTAAGGAGAAAAAAAATATGTACTGTATTCTGCAGTGATGTGATAAGAAAAAAGAAGGCAGCTTTATTCCTACTTCCCCGTATTCTAGTAAATGGGGCCAATATATTCATCAATAAATTAAATAAGATTTACCGTCGACTTCAGCATGTAAAATAAGATTTTGGCTGATCCTATGTACAGAAAAAAATTGAATAAAGTATCCGTCTACGTTTAATTTTCCTTTCCCCTCGGTAAGTATTAAGATCTCCCTAACGACCAGTTCGTGATTTGATGCTCATGTTTAACGGTCTATGAATAAGGGAGCGAACACTTCCTCGTAATGAAGAACTTTAATTACTTGTTATCGCATTGTAGCAGAAACGGGCGTTGCTATAGCTTATTGCGATGTCTGTTAGCAATCAAGCTGATGGCTATAAACGTATAGTGATGTTTTCCTTCCGTTCTTTTGTAGATTTTGCCTTTTGTTCTTTGTTATTTGGTCGTTTTCCTCCTGTGCGACGATGGTGCTAAATGATAGCAAAGTTGGCTTCATTAATTCCGGTATATTTTATAGCAATCAAAGGAGACGTTTGATAATTGAACATTGTAACATTTTTATTAATTTTATGAAGTATTGTTAAGCAAATAACAATATCTTTCTATACAACACTTTGTAGAATGAAAATCCTTTTGATCACATGGTTACAAGTTCAACGACTCTATTTTACAGACAGCGTTGCCAACAGATTCTCTTTTGCTAAATACAGCGTTACCTGTTATATTGTACAGCTGCCAGGCATCTTCTTAGCTTCCAGTGAAGTGTACCGGAATTAATGAAGCCAACTGTACCTTCAATATTTTTTTCTATCTCTTTTCCCTCTTATATTAAATTCCAGATTTTTGTCTTATCATTTCCATCAATCTAATTTTTAAAAAGTTATTTCCTTGACATGTATTTTTTTTTTGTCTTTACTTCTCTAAAGCAACAGAAGTGATTTAAATCGAACTTTGTGCAAAAGGCCCATTTGTAAAGGAAATCTAAGTTTGCTCATATGCGATTGATGCTCCAATGAAAAGGCGAGATGATTAAGAAATCTCCATAATTTTCCTAAAACTTCAGATCAGATATTTCAATACTTAGTCTAGGCCATTGCCTTAGAGGCCAGGTCGAAGCTAAAAGACCTGTCTTAATTTTTACATTCCTTATGATATTTCCTTCTCTCCGGTATTTCTTGTCATGCAAAGCTTTCATTGCACTCTCCTTCATTTGTTGTCACTTTCACTTCTTGATGTACTTTTTCATGTTTTTTTTTTATATAGAAAATTCTATATTCTCTTTTTTGTTTTAATTCGTTTGAACTAAGTGGCAGAGAGGTTTGCATTACAAAATGTATTTATTGACCATGTTTATCTATATAGGTCGGCATATATGCATAACGGGTGTGAGTCACTGGATTTTTTTTAAACGAATAACAAAAAGGCATTTAGGTAAATTATTCAAGTGGGGTGACGTCATTTGTAAAACTTTTCTAGACATACTGAATCAGAAATCCAAAGAAACTTAATCATTGCTTGAAAGTCAAACAAGGTCGCGGCGTTTCTCTTTATTTGTTTTTATTTAATAGTTCCCAAACTTCCATTCATTAACGCGCTGTTACTGCTCTCATTTTATCTTACATTTGGACACACTTTCCACTTTTGCGAGAACTATTCAAAATGTGTCTGTGATACTGATGTTAAGTTATATTTATTCAGATCTGTTAGAATACAAAGTATTACTAATCTTGAAACCCATAATTCATAAGACTTCTCTATAATACTGTAGATCGTACTAAGGATATTTAATTAATTTTCTTTTAAACGTGAAGTTTTGTCAAGTAGTTGTAAATAGCATGACGTATGCGGTATCTAGCTACAAAATGTTTATGATCTGGATTATTCTTTTGCATACTATCACTAGAATTGGTCAATATACATATTAAACTGAAATTTATTTCATGTAAGACTATCGTAATTGCTTAATTTGATAGTTATTCATACTGATAGAGATTTCCAGCAGATTTCAGCATAATTTCGCTGCCATTATCCGATGAAAAATGATTTCGAATGCTTTCTAACACGTGTATGAGACTGACATTCAAAGTTCCAAAAGACTTGCTCTTCTTTATTCAGTCCTTCCGACCATAACTTGCATAAAAAAAGAACAATAACCGAAGTCCACAATGTGAACCAAGAGGACAGTAACTAAGCCAAGACCCTTTTGATTCAAGAGAAATGAAAGAATTAACGTTTCTCTAGAGATACATCACATTTCAATTCTTTCTTTCAATAACCAACATCTTGGGGTTATATAGTAGTATGCAATATGGTAATGGAGATAAAATTCAATTATTTATCCGGGAGATAATTTACCATTTTTTAGCAACTGAAGAGGAGAGAGAGAGAGAGAGAGAGAGAGAGAGAGAGAGAGAGAGAGAGAGAGAGAGAGAGAGAGAGAGAGAGAGAGAGAGAGAGACCCTTCCTGACTACAAGCCAGAAAAGGCAGGACAAGATGAAAGCATTGTCTCGCCTGAAGGGATGTCTATGAGATGAACGAGGCTACGTAGGAGAAAATGGAAAAATTTTATCCCATTTTAACTTCAGGAAATTGTGTTACCTGTAAATTCCTTTCTGAAGCGTCAGAAGACTCAGAAGCAAAGTCATTTTATATCTAGATTCCTTTATCGCTAGTTTTTAGAGATCAAAAGTTTAAATTGAATTTTAGAAAACGTTAGAATACATTGCCATGGTAGAGAGAGAGAGAGAGAGAGAGAGAGAGAGAGAGAGAGAGAGAGAGAGAGAGAGAGAGAGAAATAAAAGTGTTGATTATGTATTTAAATTAGATTATGTTCAGAGTTAGGTGCCTCTTTTCTTTTCACTGATGCTTTCATGTGGGCGTTTCTTTGGAAAGCTCAGTCATGATATATATATATATATATATATATATATATATATATATATATATATATATATATATATATATATATATATATATATATATATATATATTAGTATCATCAAGATCAGTGTGGATGGTGATAGCGTGTTGAATAGAAATCTGAATAGAGGGAGCAGCTGCTTCTTAAAGCGCTATTTTTATCATCGACGTATCGTAATCAGCATGATTAAACCTTCCTGTGCTACAAAAGAAAAATAAGGAGGCCAATTAAAAACCGCCAAGGATCATTTAAACTTTATATTAAAGGAAATATTGATCAGAAAATGGTTTTGTTTTTAAATTATCTTAAGGAAAAATATAAGAAATAAGCATTATAGTATAAAAATTTAAGTGAATAAAATTTTAGCAAACACAAATTTATTTGAAATGAACATATGTAAAAAAAAATATGTAAAAACGAGAGGTGAAGCTAACCTCACAGTATGAAAATATAGCAAACAAAAACACGAAAAGGACTATGTTATACACTTGTAAATATTGGAAGCTTTGGTGCTTAAGGTGGAATTAGTGTTAGGCTAAACCCTGATGGCTGGGTACTGGCCCTGTGATACTAGAATTTTTGTTGTCGGTGATACTTTTGCATTTTGTTGCATGATAAAGAATATTTCAAGGTTCTGGGTTGGATAATCTACAACCTGTACTAGAAGGCTCACACCTCTAAACGAATTGATTCTGGCCTTGATTTGTTCGATAATAACATGAGAGGACATAAATGGATTCATTCAACATTTAAAGAAGAAATGAGTGAAACAATTAAATGAGAATTCTTTGTTATTGATTTCACATTTAAGGCTGAAAAATGTTGTTCAATTATTTTAGTAACTATCTGTCTTAACGTATCATCCTGATACTGTTAGAATTTTTTCTTTTAAATTTGTTAAAATTGACATCTGTGTGTGAATATTTTACAATTTGATATTTCATCAAAAATCCTTTCCCTAATTTTCAAGACGGCCCCAACGCTGGGACATATTTCTCGAGTTTTGGTTCCCATTATGCGAAGGTACTCTATCCATTTCCTCAATTCATTATACCTGTTGGTCAGTAGTTATTAAGACAAATGCTTGATACCCAGTATAACTAATATTGGTGACTAGTTTGACCCTGATTTTTTATAGGAGATGCTTGTGTAACTCTTTCAATGGCTATGAATTAGTAAGTAACGGTAAAATGCACTATAATTATAGCCTAATAGTTAATGAATTGATATCCATGTCACCTGTTTATTTTTATCGAAAAGTAAACTGAGAGAATAAGAAAAAAATGGTGTGTGGAAACATCCGGAATGTTTATAGAACTTGACGGTCTTGGTGTCTTTGTCTCCCTCGGATGGCTATTTCACTGAGAAAAAAGTCGTGCTCTTTTTTATTGCGTTTTGCATTTCGGCACTTTGTGAAATTGCCCCATTGTTGCAACAACTGATTGAAGAAAGGAAAAGAATTATTTTTGCCTCTCTTTAGATTAACTATTAGGTGACAATTGATACTTGCGAGAGAACTGGCTTAAAACAGTTTGTAAGTTTCGAATTAATATAGTCGATGCTGTATAAGTCAATAAGTACTGTACCATTATTATTATTATTATTATTATTATTATTATTATTATTATTATTACATGCTAAGCTGCAACCCTAGTTGGAAAAGCAGGATGCCATAAGCCCAGTGCCTCTAACAGGGAAAATAGCCTAGTGAGGAAAGGAAACAAGGAAAATAATATTCTATGAACAGTAACATTAGAATTAATATTTCCTATATATATATATATATATATATATATATATATATATATATATATATATATATATATATATATATATATAAACTATAAAAACTTTCATAAAATAAGAGGAAGATAAATTAGATAGAATAGTGTGCCCGAGTGTACCCTCAAGCAAGAGAACACTAACCCAAGACAGTGGAATACCATGGAACAGAGGCTATGGTATCACCCAAGACTAGAGAACAATGGATTGATATTGGAGTGTCCTTCTCATAGAAGAACTGCTTACCATAGCTAAAGAGTCTCTTCTACCCTTACCAAGACGAGAGTAGCCACTGGACATTTACGGTGCAGTGGTTAACCCACTGGGTGAAGAAGAATTCTTTGGTAATCTCAGTGTTGTGAGGTGTATGAGGGCAGAGGAGAATTTGTAAAGAATAGGCCAGACTATTCGATGTATGTGTAGGCAAAGGGAAAGTGAACCCTAACCAGAGTGAAGGATTCAATGTAATACTTTTTGGCGAGTCAAAGGACCCCATAATTTTCTATCGGTAGTATCTCAACGGGTGGCTGGTGCCCTGGCTAACTTACTGTATTCAAGTAATCATTAATGAAGAAAAAGTAAGTTTTCCTTAGATCTTGCTATTCCAAGATGTGTGATAAGGAAGAATGTTCTGCGGTATTAAAAATGTACAAGTTGATGATTATTGGAAAGCTGCAAGACTAATCGAAAAATAAGGAAATCGGTAGCATCATGCTTCACTAATTGTTCCTTAATTGTTCCTGATTAATAATGAAAACATTAAACGGACTGTTATATAAAGGGCATCGTTGTTCTTTGAAACATGTAAGTACATACTTTTCTTTTTCTGTAGATCTTTTGGTTTTGTTTAAACATTAAGTCTTGATCTTGCTGGCTTGCCAAAAGTGTAACGAATGTATTTGAGTTATAGATGTTGAATAGGATAAAGAAATTTTTGACACTATTGATGTAAGAGTTATTTTTTATAATATTAGATTAGACGGCATATCAGAAGTTTTAAGGTAAGATGCCACTTGCTTTAGATGTAAACATCGATAAGGATAACTCGCAAAAATGATTTTTACCTAAAGCTCTGAATGGGTGACATCCTTTTATAATTTAACATCTACAATTCAACAAAAAATATAGAGTTGAAGGAAATTAAGCATGTATGTGCTTCGCTTTCGCTTTTATTTGTATTCGTAACCCCTCCGGAAACGCCATTGATGTAAGCGAGGGATAGGAAGCCCATTTGCGAAAACAGGAAGGGTTGCATTTTAGGGCTATTGCATTATTAGGCCTGTTAGAAAAGTCCACCAGCATTAAAACTCGGCAGTTTTTCCCTGACACAGTTTGTATGTTTATTCGTTTTATTTCGCTTTATGGGTGATATGATCATAAAGGGGACAGTGTTTTATTATTATTATTATTATTATTATTATTATTATTATTATTATTATTATTATTATTAATTTTATCATCATTATTATTATTATTATTATTATTAGTAGTAGTAGTAGTAGTAGTAATATAATTATTATTATTATTATTACCTCAGCTATGAATATTATCAAATCGAGTCGGTTAATTTATTTATTACCACCACCAAGGGGGTTATATTTTCGAGTCACTTTATTTATATATTTATTTGTCCGTGTGTCTGTGGACAGGATTACGTCAAAACTACTCGATAGATTTTTACGAAATTTTCACCACAGATAGACCTTAGGTCATGGACGACCCCATCAAATTTTGGAGATGATCCAGATCCAGATCCGGATTCTAGATCCGGATTTCCATTTTTTTTCGCCATTTTAAAGATACATCAAAACAAATTGACGGATTTTGGCGAAATTTCCACAACAGATAGATCTTAGGCCATGGACGGCTCCATTAACCTTTGACGGAAGTCAGAAATCTCTTATTATTAGTATCATTATATAATGAACATTATTAAGGAGAGAGATGCAAAACTGCATATTGATTGATAACACTGTGATTTCATATGACCTGGCCCATTTGGAGGACTTAGGAATGAAGTGCCGTGTGTCGATGTTTCTTTATTCAGTTTTGGTTGTTTACTTTGATTAATTATTGTATACATTGTACACTTAATTTATTTCTGCCTTGCCCAGGTGATATTTTTATGAAAAAATGATGAGAAATAGCTTCAATCGTGGTTTTTTTTTTTTATCACAACAGCTTTTAATTCATATAGGTATGTCTCTTATCATGTTAAGAGATTCACCTCCCTAAAATACATACACGCACACATACACATGTAAACACACACATACATATATATATATATATATATATATATATATATATATATATATATATATATATATATATATGTTTGTGTGTATGTATATCTCTGTATAAATATTTATGTATATATATATATATGTGTGTGTGTGTGTGTGTGTATGTGTATATATATATGCATATGTATGTATATATATATATATATATATATATATATATATATATATATATATATATAATTTTACCCTGGGGTAGGGTTGTAAGAATATTACCACCCTACGTCCTGCGTGTCGTAGAAAGAGAATAAAAGGACAGCAGCTTTCTTGCTTTTTAGCAAAAGGCTAGACCCTCTGCCAATAACTGTGAAAACTGCTGCCTTGCAATTGGGCGGTTTAGTCAGAGGTTAGGCCCACCGCCAATAACTGTGGTTGATGATAGCAAGGGCATGCGATCGTAAAACCCCTATTGCAAATTATATACCACGCCTAATGCTATCAGGTTACGCTAGGAAATCTACTTACGCTACGAAATCTACCCCTTAATGAAGGGATAAGGGTGGAAACCAAGAAAATATATATAAAGGTTTTCATGCCCCCGGAAGTCCATAAGAAGAACAAGTCTTGAGACGCTGATTCCTCCAATGACCGTTTGGCTTACAAATGACACGCTAGAAGCTGCTGTTCGTTCTGGCTTTGGAGAAAAATGAGAAGCAAAGCCTTAAGGCAATCTATGTTAATTAATATGCATGGGAATCCTGAAGAATACATATTTGAAGAAGATCTTGTACTCAGTAATGATGCCCTAATTCATATGAATGGCAAAGTAATGCAAGCACAATATTCCCAATTTGGCCAAATAAGATCTATATGCTAAAGTGGAGCACAGAAGGGACTCCCTTAAAGTGAATGTGTTCTGTGCCATCTCCAAAAATCATAATCGTGATCAATATTTATTTGATGGAAATGGCTAATTAATAAGCTCATTCTAAATGAACATGAATAGTTTTTTTTAGTAGAACATAGCTCTACCTCAATAGCTCTCATTGAAGATCTGCCAGTGATATAGATAATAAATGACATTTTTGTTATTCGGTCGGATATAATATTTATTTTAGATTTAGAAGAATAAAAAGTAGAGTGAGCTCGGAAAATATGTCCTGACACTGGACCTCTCATTAAGATATATTTACCAAATAATTATCCAAATAGACAATACCAAAGACACTGGACTATTGAAATTACCCTTAAGATCCTTGGACCTGAAACTTTTCCTATTCTTAATTAGGAGTGTGTAAAGTGACTTCTCCATGTTCCCCCTATTTCCTACAAGCCTACATGATCACTGGAGATAGTTTCCTAAGACTTTATACTCCCTCTCTTACAAAAATAGAATAATTCCCCCAGGACCGAAGGAACTTCGGGTAGAAATGAAGTGAAGTGCAATAGATAGTAGCTTTAGACTTCAGCTCTGGACTCCCTCCCGGTCGTCATCTCTCGAGTGTTTCTGGCAAGAACTCATTTCATAATCCTCCTGTTCGGCTTCTGTGTTTCCTTGTCGTTCCTGTGTGGTTTTATACTCCTTTACAAGTAAAAGCACTTTTCTTCCATATGGGTTGCCAACGCAGGAACCCATGTCCCACCTGCGTGTTAGGAAATCTTACTGATATAATGCTGCAGCAGGTGGGCAGAAGATGCACCACTGATTTTACTTGCGTTATGTCACAGGCCACATATTGAAATATTATGAAATCGTAATTGAAATTCATATACTTAGCTTACTTATACACATACTTATACACACACACACACACACATATATATATATATATATATATATATATATATATATATATATATATATATATATATATATATATGTATATTCTTACGAAGCTGGTCTACATGAGAGTAGAATATTTTTTCACGTATTCTATTTGTGTATTTAAGAGATGTATAGCCAGCTCTTAAGGTGAGTTCCTCTAACGTAGGATTAAGTAAATGTATGAAAATTCCATAGGACTGTCATCATTCATTCAATTATATTTTCATTTGGTTCCTTATACGTAAGTGTATGTTATTTTAAAGAATTAAATTTTCATTTTACGTAGTTTTCTTGCGAAATGTTATGTAATTTATTTAAAAAGTATGCTTTATGACACAAATGCTAACGATTGCATCATGTTTCCATGTGGTTGGAAGAGGCATGAAGGTTCTAGACTAAAATTTAATCTTTTTTTAATGTTACGAGAGGAGGTGGGCGGAGTTAGTTGAGAGAGTTGCCTCGTGAAACAACGATGGTACCTCATGCTTCAAATTGCTAAGTTGGTAACCTTATGCCGCTAGAGCCATGCTCCCCCGCTATGAGAATGATTTCCTAGAAATTTCTATAGTGAATTAAGTTAATATATAAGGACCTAGCAAGACAGGAGAGATCCAGCCTAACACTCAGAAGAACCATCGTTCACCAGTCCTCTCCAGCATCTATTCAGCCACTACGTATATCCTCTCCAACATGTAGAGTGTTTCCTTCTCCAATATGCATAATATTTTATCTCAAACGTGAATAGTGTTTGTTCAAACATAGGAATTTTTGTGGTTTAAGTTAATAAAAGTGCCGTGTATATGTAAGTACTGGTATATCATAACATTAATTAGTCTTTGTGACTTGCCCTGTGAGATTAGGTTAAACAGGGAAGTGTAATTATTTTGCTTAACCGTTCGGTAACCTTGTGTAAGCCTAATACGTAAGAGTAACAGTTAAGTATATGTAAGTGTAATTCTGATGTATTTTCTACAATGTTAAAGTGTCAGCTTTTTTCATTAATTGTCAAAAAAATAAATATTCTTATAAATTAATTTTTAGTGAAACATATGATTGTATAATTTGTATGAAGTGTCTTTCTTTTATGTCTTAGTCTAAGGTTTAGTTCAGATTTAATATTTTGAGTGATTTAATTTAGGTGTTAATTTTTAATTGTTAATTTTTTATAGAGTACATTTTTTTTTTTTTTTTTGTGAAGTGTGTATTATTTCGATTACTATTACTTATTTACAGTGCTTTGCTCGTATCCCCCTAACTAAGAACCGAAGAAAGAGGTTGATTTAAGAATAGATCCTGGTAAAAGTAAAGTAATCACCAAGTTTTGTTTTGAATATAAAGTAAAGAGACTTTTTAGATATTCAGCGTTCATATATATTATCGTCTGTGAGTTTTGTATTATTCTCAGAGCTCGGGGGTTTTTCTCTTGTACAGCAAATTATGTGATATAAAGCCGGTGAGTTTTGGAGCTCGGGAATATACGTAATTCGAGAGTCGTAATAATGTATATATAAATATATATAATTAGAAAGTAGATATTGGCAGTGGTTTCCAAAATGAATTGGAAGTTTAAGATAAGGTTAAAGACGATGCACTATCACAATCAGCTAGAAGGGGTGCACAATGTAAAACAGTATAACAGAATCTTACGAAAATTTTCCGAAAAGAAAATATAGTAGACATTTTGAAGGCGTACTCGAAAAAAAAGGATTAAAAGCAAGCAGGCTGAATGAGAAGTACTTTTGGACATCCGATTTAGAAGTCGGTTGGGGAAAAGGGTAATTTTCACCACCCTCACCCCTATGCGAACATTTGGGTCGCTTTTAGTAATGCCGGTAGTTTAACGAAATGACAAGGTTAATGCCTGTTAAAAGGGATAACAGTCATTTGACCAATGGGACGAGACAAATAGAAAAAGGGGAAATATTTTCTAAAGGTCAAGGCTAAAAAAAAAAATTTCAACAGCATGGGAGATTCGATGTTTCATAGTTTATCCTTTTATCGAATAAGAGAATTTAGTAAAGCATGAATATATTTCGAAAGGTATTTGCAGACAGTTATTTATTTCTTGACATTTTATTGCATGATAATTGGAAGAAATATCTTATTCATAAAAAACAAATCTTCACTGCCAAATCCAATACATGCAATGAATAAAAAATGTCATTGATACTCAAAATTCGAATTATAGAAAATGAATGATGAAACGTTAACAAGACCCTGTTATTCTACTGCTATGAAATTGACAGAAGTAAAGGAAGAAAATACTAAAACAAATTAATATACTTTCATTTCCTCTTCATTTCGGACCGGTTTCTAGAAGAAAAAAAAAATATTATTAATAATGCAAAGAGGCTAAATGTTCCCTCATAATAATAATATCTTTGTCAACAAAAACAAAAATTTAAGGAGAATCAGGGACGGAGACAAAGCAATTTTATACCTCCCTCACCCAGACAATAACATATATATTCTTATTCAAAACTGCTGGGCACTGGAAGAGAAAAAAATGTATTTCTCCGGTATTCACGAAATCCTTGCACGTATGAAAACCGTTATTTTTCGTCATTCAAAATTCCCGCGCGCGCCAACTTTATAAACAATGACTCTGGCTGTCGCAGCAGGTTGTCATCTCGCTCCACGAGACCTTGACTTTATTGCTCAAAGATTTCGTGACTTTCTCGTCATTGTTTTTATTTTGTATTTTTATCCCATTTGCGTTTTTTTTTTCTATTTGTTTACCTAGTTTTATATCGGTTCAATTACTCCAAAGTGTATAAGAAGGAACTTTTTAAGGGAATTCTTTTGAACCTCCACCCTCTATAGAGTTGGTATAGCCAGGAAATTTCATCTTCCAATACCACTTGGATTTAAGCAAAGATAACATTCATGCCACCTCTCCCAATACCTGGAAATATATGGCCCCACCCCTTCCCAAAACCTTAAGTGAAAAATTTCTACATATATTTCACCCGACAATGTATTAAGATTTACATTACAATAACTATGTTACCAGGTGAATTATTTATTTTATGTCCTACTTGAAAAATGTGTCAGTAAGCATGATTCCAATAAAGACTAATAGAACTCCTAATAAATTTATATATATATATATATATATATATATATATATATATATATATATATATATATATATATATATATATGTGTGTGTGTGTGTGTGTGTGTGTGTATACAAATTATATGCTTGTGTGTATCTATCTATCTATTTATCTATCTATATACATTTATATTTATATATATATATATATATATATATATATATATATATATATATATATATATATATATATATACTGTATATACATACATATATATGTAAATATATATATTATCATTATTTTTGTTATTATTATTATTATTATTATTATTATTATTATTATTATTATTATTATTATTACTTGATAAGCTACAATCCAAGTTGGAAAAGCAGGATGCTATAAGCCCAAGGGCTCCAACAGGAAAAATACCCCAATGAGGAAAGGAAACAAGGAAAAATAAAATATTTTAAGAACAGCAACAACCATAAAATAGATATTTACTATGTAAACTATGAAAACTTTAACAAAACAAGAGGAATAGAAATAAGATAGAATAGTGTGCCGGAGTGTACCCTCAAGCATATATATATATATATATATATATATATATATATATATATATATATATATATATATATATATATATATATATATAAACACTAATTGAATGTTTTCATTTGAGAGAAGGCCGCTAAAATACAATACCTTTCGAATATGTAGCATGTCTTTAAATGGTAAGTTTCATACCCACAAATCTTGCCCTGTTATTATTCAAAGATCTAGGATAGTCTAGGCTACTAATTAAACCGAGATTCATTAGAGGTAATTCGAAGCTAATGTTATTACTGGGTCAGCTAGTGGGTTGGGAAGTTGGTTTAAACCACGCCCACACAGAGAAAGGCTTCTCCACTGGTTTGTGACGACGGCAAAGCGCGGCTCAGATTGTGAGGTTTAATTGCTATTCTATCTTCGATAGTGTTATCATATGAATCTTCTCTATGAATTTAAGTGGCTAGAAATATTTTAAATCTGGTTTGCTTCACAGTAATGAAATGACTAACTGCAATATTAGACTTGCATTACAAGATTCTTGAATATTGTTATACATTAAAACTTCTATGGT
>NC_090765.1:4208865-4243865 GCF_036898095.1 Palaemon carinicauda | reverse complement strand
ATTATTGTTGAACGTTTCCAGGAAATCCTCTTCTCGATGTCCTCTCTTAAGGATCTGCAGTTTGATTCCGGAGATAGGGAAAGACAGAGATAATATTTTTCTAATCCATATCAATATCTGTTAACAGACATGCCTGTGTTCTTGTAAATTCGAATGTTTATTTTTATTTCATAGACCAAATATTTCTGAATAAATTATAATCAAGCATGAAAAAAATATTTCATATTGCTTGGTATTCCGTAAATTGCGTGTGATTATAAACTAATTGTTTGATATTGAACACCGGTAAAAGTTATTTTTGATATGAAAACCAAATAAAAAATCATTGCGAATATTTGTGAAATGCTAAGGTGACCCAATTGCATTAGTTCCCTTTTTTTCCTACGGCACCAACCAGCCGTTGAGATACAACCGCTAGAGAATAATTGGGACATTTGACTAACCAGACAGTACTGCATTGGACCCATTTCTCTGGTTACGGTTTATTTCTCCTTTATGAACACATAGTGTACACCGACTAGTCTGACCTATTCTTCCCATATTCTCCTCTGTCCTCATAAACCTGACAATACTAAGATTACCAAACTACTCTTCTTCGCAGAAGGGGTTGACTACTGCACTATAGATGTTCAGTGGCTACTTTCTTTTTGTTAATGATAGAAGAGACTCTTTAGCTATTGTAAGCAGCTCTTCTAGGAGAAACACACTCCAAATCAAGCCATTGCTCTCTAGTCCTGGGTAGTGTCATAGTCTCTGTACCATGGTCTCCCGCTGTCTTGGGGTAGAGTTCTCTTGCGTAAGGGTACACTCGGCCACACTTTTCTATATTGTTTTTATTTCTCTAGTGTTTTTTCTAACTTTTCATAATTTATATATGAAATATCTATTTTAATGTCACTGTTCTTAAATAATTAATATCTTATATAGTTCATTACTTCTCTTGTAGTTTATTTATTTCCTTCTTTTCTTTCCTCTCTGTAATATTTTTCCCTGTTGGAGCCGTTGTGCTTAAAGCATCCTGCTTTTCCAAATAGGGTTGGCGCTTAGCAAATAATAATAATAATAATATAACTACTGCAAGTAGTAACAATTAAGAAAATGATAACTGAAAAAGGCTTTCACGCAAACAGAGCAATGTTCTTTGTAGGAATAGAAGAAAAATATGGAAACAGTCCTTTTAGAAATGTTACGATACCAGCCTGATGTTCATTTACACGAAAATTGAATTAAAATGACAAAAATGAAAAAAATAAATATGCGTTTCGGAAGTTCAGATCCTATTAAGAGAGGGGACAATGCCAGTTGGCCAAATGTCTTCTAGAATGAATGAAATGGAATAAAGACAACGAGCTCACATTTGTGTTGCTTGATTCATTAGTAGCGAAGATATGCTTCCCTTTTTTTTTTTTTTTTTTTTTTTTTTTTTTTTTTTTTTTTTTTTTTTGTGGTATACGATTGTGAAAAAATGAAGCTAATGTTCTGATATGTGGGAGAAGGAAAGGAAAGTGGGACAAGGAAAATTCATGAAAGTTCGCTGTGTGTGTAATGGATGTGGAAGAAACTGGGGCGGTTAAATCTCGACATTAGTCGTTAGGAATGCCCCAACAAAATAAAAACCTCTCTAAATTTGGCGAAAGCAGTTAGTAATAATGAAAACCAGGGAATTTACATCAATCCACTATGGAATCCTTCCTAGTTTAATGAAATAGCTGTCAAGAAAATACCAGCGGTGAGGCTATATGAAAGGGGTGGGGGGTGGGGGGGGGAGCAGACACTGCTCCCTTTCCCATCCTTATACTGCAGCCTGTCGGACATTAACCCCTGCACACACTCCCCCAAACCTCCAACCTCTCTTTTTCTGTTTTGTGGGGAGGGGGGGGGGGGGGGAGGGCGGATTCCAGCGGGTTCAAGATTAATGTTGTGTTCTAAAGTGAGGGGAAATCTGATGGTAGATTGTTCCTGAAGGGCCTGTTGGATAAATATTGATTCATTTGAAGATTAGTTGTGAATTACTACTTACAAACCAACGAGAGAGAGAGAGAGAGAGAGAGAGAGAGAGAGAGAGAGAGAGAGAGAGAGAGAGAGAGAGAGAGAAGGAAACTAGACGTTGCTGTGTCTCGGTTTAAAATTGGATACCATTTAAAGAGAAGGGCCTCTACTAGGCAATCGCCATGCCATCCCTGTGAAACCACTAAAAAGGCATTTCTCCCTTTCGATAGGCATACATATACAGAGAGTAATTATGCAGATATTAAAGTCTCCAGGGGATCTTGACGTAAACTAATCCATTTTTATTTGTGCAGCCATAGACAGTATTGTTATGATGATATGTTGGCATTTCAAATATTAAGACGCTCCCTGTACTTGTGAGGTCACCCACTCACACCAATGGTGTGATGGAACTCATTGTGATGTATTTAGCGCTCCCTCCAAACTAAGAATCCCTCTTCTTAGTTTCATTAATTCTTTGGGCTAACAATTATACTGTATATACGTCGGGGGTAGTTGCCGCCAGTACCCCTCACACGGCACACTATAGTCATTATTAGTTACACATAAGCGTGTCACGTTACTTCTGGTCCCGGTTCCTCCCTTCCAACTTATTGGTCATATTCTTTAAACTTTCACCTCTTAGTAAGTTAGTACATATGTTATTTCTATAAATCAGTGCTCGAAGGTTCACTTATGGCCCAAGTTCACGATACAAATCAATATTATAAAGTACTATAAACAGTTCCCAATTCAATTTTGATACGTTATCATATATTGATTAACGTTGTGCAATTCTTGCAGTACAATAAATCAGCCTATTGGGATTAATGTATTCTCCATTTGTTTCAACGTATATTCATCGTTATATAAAAAGGAAATAATTTACAGTTACCAAGAAATTTAATTTTTTTGCAACGTTTTGATTCGGGTGTTTTGTCATACTAATTCATGTAGATATACCCTTTTCGAAGAAATAACTGCCCAATTAAAAAATTATTACTCATATATTTCTAATATCTCTTGCTCTTATCCAGTCCGATGTATTTTTGCCGGCTGAATTTCACATTAATTACCATGGTTGCGTTGGATATGAAATTCAACTGCTGTGATGTCACATATCTCAATTAAGGATTGCCGTGATGTCAGGTCGATAAATACCGGTCAGCGTGTTCCCGCTGTGACATCAACGTTATAATATCCAAAGTTAATATTTGTGTAATCAACGCCATGTTTTCCCCCATTTAGAGACTTGTCATTTCACCCGAAATCAAATATTTCCCCGCGCTCTATTTGCAAAGTGAGATCCGCTTGATATTCCGAATTATAGTCTCTTTGGGTTCTTCTGAAATATAACTAAATGGTCTGACTGCTGTTACAAAGTTTTGCAGATTATGTAGCGTTTGCTATCTTACAGAAAGACTTTGTGTGGTTGGAATGAACTAACTCATTATTTGTATATTTACTTTTAGGTTATTTATTGTTGTTAACATGATCCAACGGTCAAATAAACCATAGTAGAAATAATACTTTAAAGTGTATTTTAATATAGAACGAAAAAAACCTAAGTTTTATCAAAATTCCTAGTTCCTCGTTGAAATTATTACTATAAGACATGTATATGCAGTAGTTATAAACTGAAACGGCAAGTAAAACCAAAATTAACGTTAAAGGTATCACTTCTACTGCATATCTGTCACCGACTTCAGACGTTGAGCTGCAATGTGTTCGTCAAATTCAGTGAATAGCACATAGTATTAAGGTTATGATTTCTGAAGTTGATTATATAAATTTGTATTGGGTCAAAATATAAAAGTTTGATTAAAGATAGTGATTTATGTTTACTGCTATTTTTATTTCATATTAGGGACTAACAATCCATTACCTATTAGAAAATGGTTACTGATCTCACTCCAACAACCTGTTGTGCCTCATTGGGACTCACTGCAGCTCACACTAGGTCTGTAAGGTCACTGCGTTTCGCCCAAAAATAAGATTTAGTAATCTTCAGGTGCAATTGAGAATTTTTATTTCAAAATTTACTTTTGTTTTAGTAATTCTTGTCAATTTTATTCTCATATATTTACGTCCTCGTACATAGTTGTATTCTAAAATTTGAGATCTCAAAATTCCTTTTGGGCTCTGTGCTTGAAACCGAGACTAACATATTGAAATTAGTTGACCTTCACCGAACTTATCACTATAATTTTTTTTTTAGAATACCATAGGTCTGTTTAAATATAATGAGCTGCCTTAATATTAGTAGTTACCTTGTTTGTGGATTACTGAATGCTTTCCGAAATTCTTATGACAATTACATATATATATATATATATATATATATATATATATATATATATATATATATATATATATATATATATATATATATATATATACATATATATATATTCTTTTGCCATGTTTTTTAATCAAACTGCAGTAGGTATAGGGTGTCTTTGTGATAGGAGGATATTTTCCCCTGAATTATTGCTTTCGACTTGTTTTATAAATTCATGCGTCAATATGAAATTAATATTACTCTGTTATATTTTGCTTTAATTTTTATTAAAACCTTTTTGGAAAGCACTGTGAATTGATGGAAATTTTTTTCTCTTGCTGTATTTTTTAAAATCAGATATAAATTTTCTAACTTCAAATGATCTTCGATTGGAGGTTCCTTATAGGTTAGTTTGGCTGTTATTTTCCCCAAAGAAAATTTTATATGTTCATAATCATTCCATGTTTGTTAAATGCTTTTTTTTTTCTTTAGAATCTAAAGCGTCAGTTTTTGAAGAGGGGAGAACCCTTCTAATTTGTGAAAACACTTCGCTCGTTCAGTCATCAGATTCCCTGCTGTTCTTATGAACACCTATATTCACGTTCACCATAATTTCGACAAATAATATGTCCATCATAATTTCATCTTCAGGATTAATATGCTTAGTGCAGTAAAATCATGCAATTTATGTTGAATGATAGCAACTGGACTTATATAATTTTCTGAAGGTAAATGTTATGCCATATGTCTTTGCTCAAGTATCCTTCATCCCATCACTTTGTCAAAACCATTAATGTATTCCACCTGTTTTTGTTTAGGACACTGCTTGATACCATCACTTTTGTGATTAAATCACTATTTACTGTTTTATCTGTCTATTGTTATGTTTTCTAACCCCTTTTCCGCTTATTCACAAATTCAATAGCCTCTTTTATCTGATCATATGCCATGTTTTTGCCAAGTCCCATTGCTTAGGTCGTAACATCCTAACACACCGATGCTTTCGATTTTGTAGTTATGAAAAACATACAATTCTTTTAAAGCACATATTTGCGGACTTTCTTTTACAAATAACTCTTACCTTCCCCTAAAGTCATTATTTACTCGTAGTAGTCCACTCATTTCAGTTCACTAATCTATGCCTTCTTGCTCTGATTAAGTCGCTAATCTTTTTCCCATGTGTATAGCTTACGATTTTTTCCATCATTCATTATGTCAGTAATTTATTTCCTCTCTGCTTAGGAAACTAGTTCATTCCCTTCCCCCTTGTTTACCTATTTCATTGATGTTGCTTGCTAAAGGCTATCAAACCTCCACATTCTGCTCATGTGCACTTCTTAATTTCTCTTTGCAATAGTTTTCTCCTCTTTTCGTTGTTATTTGTCCTCTGAAATCTGTTTCCATTATCTCTAGTCTAGCCATTATCCCATCAAAGGCACAATTCCAATTGCGTCGAATAAAAATCAACAAATTTGGTTTCTCCTGGGAAATCTGCTCTGAATCTCTTGTATAACACCATAATTCAAGTTGTTTTTTTAGAATACTATGATTTGCTCTTCACTGAAAACTTAAACAATTTATCTCTCCCTCGGCAATAAACATAGAAATAGTAAGTTCTTTCAAAAATATGTTTTGCTGAGAGCAAAATATAATTTCTTTTCCTTTTTCCTTTAAAAACTAAAATGATGTAAGTTACTCAAATAAAGCGATTTTACTCTCTCTCTCTCTCGCTCTCTCTCTCTCTCTCTCTCTCTCTCTCTCTCTCTCTCTCTCTCTGCGTTTCAATAGGGCTTCCGCCATTGTTTGTAAGAGGTAGATGAATGAAGACCACCATTCTCTCGGGCCATGCATTTCCCGTCAGCCCCGTCTTTGTTAAAAAGACAAATTATAGAGGGACGCGCTTGGACTATACTCTTCTGTATCTTGCTTCTATAGAACTCAACATTGTTCATCAGGCCTCTGCAAAAAGACTTCTTTTCAATTTGGAACGAGAATACTACATACACATGCTGACATACATGAAAACGCACTCATTATATAATTTATATGTGTTTGCGTGTGTAATTTTTGTTATGTAATTTCATCTAATCATATCTTAAGTTCATTCTTTTCTTTTCATGTACCTATTTATTAAACACAGTTTATAAATTTGCTGACCATACACATAACGACATATCCTAGGACTTTTTTTGCTTGGAATCACAAAGGAGAAGTGAAAAATTATGAATCCTGTTTTTCCATGGTGTGGCCACAGAAAAATTACCGTCATTCGTCTATGAAATATATAATGGGTGATCTTTGGCATAAATTTCAGTGGGTGATTTGACATTATCTGAGGAGACACGGTGCTTTTTATAGATTAACGACTGGTGGTGCATCATGACAGATAGGAAAGCAAAAATGTGTATTTTAGTTTCTAAAAAAAGACCGATTCAATTAAATCTTTGATGATTAATTCACAAGGAACGCAGGATTACATCGATTTCCTAAAGTCCGGATGTTGTCGCTTTTTTAGCCAAAAAAAAAAAAAAAAAAAAAAAAAAAAAAAAAAAAAAAAAAAAAAAAAAAAAAAAACATACACTTCTTGTGAAGTCTATATTTCCGGACTTTCCTTTACACTTGACTTTTACCCAATGCTATTTTACTCGTCTTGGTTTCATTAAACTAAAAATAAGGATGAATGGTATATACAACACTGAAGGGAACTTATGACATTTTGATGAAATCTGTTGAGGTAAAACAAAGTAGGATTATTGTGTCGAAGATTAACCAAGTAACGTTATTTTGTTATGAGCATGCGTGTATACGTACAATAGTTTATTTTATATGATCTATATTATGTAACTCATAATTTCTACTAATTAGCAGAATTTGTGACTTTCCGCATTTCCCTTCCAAAAGTTCCCAAATAATCTGAAAGGATACTATAAGTTCTGTATTTGAAGATGACATTTTTCTTCCGTGTTCGGTGTCTAGGGATGCTGTTTAAGTCTTTTTCTTAAATTTTTTGGCTTAGGTAGTGTAAACTTAGTTGTGCAAATATATATGGGAACTGGGAACAGAAATCGAAGCACTAGTGAATAAAAAATACTGTAAAAATGGATTATCGATGAAGACTTCATGAAATTAATGCATACATAAAGGAAAACTATCCCTTGTGCATAGCAGGTGCAAGAGTTAATATTTAAGCCTGCAAGTGTGATGAGAAAAAGAGGCACAGGAAAGATACTTCTTCTCGAGCATTATCGCAGAGAAATTCATTACAAGAATCTTAATATGAAATTCGAGGTTAGATACTTATTAAGAAGGCTTCATGTGGTAATTAATTGGTGTCGAAATTGGCTTAATTTTCGGGTGTCCTTAGTTTTCTCTACAGCTTGTCACATTCCCAAAAGCGTCGGTTTTACCCTTTCGATTGGCCATTCGCCTATTTATTACTAAAGAGTCCTTTGACGGATATTGGTTACCAGTTTATTTCGTTTCCTACATTCTTTAAAGTTTCTGTTCTTACGAGATTCCAGTGCCAAGGAGCATCCTGTACCACCAATTTCTTATCAGTATTACCACTACCATCGAATCAGACCTTTCTCATTTAATATTAGTGTTTGAGTCTTTTATCAAAGTAACTGGGCTTCACATGACTTGTGACTGATCCAATATCTTGGACATTCACTTCTGTCGTTGATTTTTCTGAATTCTATTAAATATACCTGGTTTAACCCTTTGAAATTTTCTTAACTGATGTTAAAAGTCATTATTTTTACCGCTAAAGTGACCCTTTAAACAGTTCCTAATAGTTCGCAGATGATCCCCTGACTTTTTCTAACGATATAACAGGACATTCCCTAAAGTCCATTCTACTATTATTGTTTATATTTTTCTAGGAGGCTTCCAACATTTTCGCAAGTCTGGGATCTTTTTAGCAATTACTCAGTGCATTCAAAAGGTCATTTATCCTAGACTTTTACAAACGATTTCAAAATGCTATTGATTTATTTTTGACCTTACAAAATGTCTTTAAAATGTCTTATGTTTTCATTGCATTTTCTGGTAATTGCGTAGGTTGGACTTTGATAACCACAAATTTCCCCCCCCCCCCTCTCTTTGTGTGTGTGTGTAATTCCGAGACAGCAGCAATAAGTCAATTAAGGAATTGAAACTTCCGACAATGATTATGAGGACAAATTTTCATTTATTAGATTACGTTACAATGAAGGTGCCTAACTATATGTTCTCTCTTTCCTTTTCTTCATACTTTATTCACTACACCAGTGTCACGACAAAAACTTTGTCTTTATCAAGTCATTCCTGGCTTACATAAGTTTACAATAAAGCTTCTACAAATATTACGAGAAATTGAAATTCTAAAAATTGAAGAAAGCAAAGGTGAAAAATTTCAAAATTCAGAGATCATTAGATTATGAAGAGGATAATGGTTGATTATATACTTATATACATATAAGTATACATATATGTATATGAATATATATGTATATAATCAACCATTATCCTTTTCATAATCTAAAGATCTCTGAATTTTGAAATGTTTCATAATTGTTTCCCAGTACACGAGACTGAAATTAAAAGATGTATAAGCATGGGATGGAGAGACTTTGGTGAACAAAATGAGATGAGGAAAAATAAAGTACCACTTTCTTCAAAAAGAAAAGTATTTAATGGGATTGACCTACTAGTTTTAACTTAATCATCAGAAACTTGGAACCTTACTAAAGCCTTAAAATATAAACTAGTTACAACTCATAGAGCTATGGAAAGAGTAATGATGGGAATAACACGGAGTCAGAAAAAGAGCAACATGGATATGAAAGTAAACAAAAGTAAAGGATATTCTAACAACGTATAAGGAAAGGAAAAGGTCGTGGACAGTACATATTATGAGAATGACAGATAATAGATGGACACTAAGTGTAACAGAATGGGTCTCTAAAGATTGCAAAACAAACAGAAGAGAAAACGATGGATCGACGGACTAAGAAAGTTTGCGGGTGTTGGTTGGCATAGAAAGAACATAAACAGACGCTAATGCAAGGACATGTCTAAGGCCTTTGTTCTGCAGTGGTCTAGTAACGGCTGATGATGATGATTATATATATATATGTAAGTAACTTTATCATTATTACTCGCTATCTTCATAAACACATATGTAAAGCAACAAAACCTCTTATCGAATTTACTCTTTCTCGAGATAAAAGACCCTAAAACAAACTTCCTAAGATGAGAACATCGACCCGGGAAAGGAATCGCTCTTATGCCACCTAGTGGAAATAAAAGTGTCATGTGATTTACTCCATCATGCTATAAAAAGAGATAACACGATTCCCTACCCTGCTGTATGTATTCATGGAAACTTTAGGGTTTTCAATTGGAATATTTTAATCAACCCATCTCTTATATGGTAACCGATTGGTTAGTTTGTAACACTTGCTGTTCAGGATGATTATTTTACTAACACTCGTATGTATGGCGTAGTAACTGCAATCTTATTGATAGTTATTTTTTCGTGTTTATTTAGAGCTTTCTCTGTCTTACGTGATCAGTATCGTTGGTTATAAATCTTTTACATACCGTTGTTTTTCTTGAATTTTGTCTCCGTTAGGAATGTTGCACTTACAGAATATTTTAATAAATTGAATAACGAATTGCATCATTCAAATAGATTTCCAAGTATTTGGCTGTTATTGAATACAATATGCATAGTTCTGAATGCCCCTCTTTGTGCACTTAGGATTTCATTATCTATTTGCTTAAAGTATGCAACCTATTTTACTGAAGCATATCCTACAATTATGATGTTAGGTGGAGGCAATTATTACTTGCCTTGGAAGTATATATGCAGTATATATATATATATATATATATATATATATATATATATATATATATATATATATATATATATATATATATATATATATATAAATATATATATATATATATATATATATATATATATATATATATATATGTATATGTATTATGAGAGAGAGAGAGAGAGAGAGAGAGAGAGAGAGAGAGAGAGAGAGAGAGAGAGAGAGAGAGAGAGAGAGATTTTACAAGAAATGTAAGAGGATTATTAAAAAGTTGTTGGTAATTAACCAAATTAGATCTTTATATACTAGGGCATTTCTCTCAACTTTATATAATTGGTATGCCACTCGCTGCTATTAATCAGAAGAATAAATTGTTCGGTGATATGAGACCATTCAATATTATATTAAAGTTTTAAGAAATATCAAGTAAACAAGAGTATTAGAAGAGCTTAGATTCCTTTCAGGGGTTTTATTTTGAAATATTATAAAGTATTAAAACTGGATCAGGTTGTTTTATAAATCAATACGTTATCCATATCTATATAATAATTATTTATAATTGTAATATACCTGGTAATTTTTCTTTGCATAATTCACCTTGACATGAAGCATCTTGTTTGTATAAAGTCTGATTTAAATGCTACATCTATTGTGTCTCAGTTTATTTCTTGAGGGTTGAACTGCTCACCACTTGAACTTATTAACATTATTATAAATGAAATTACTGCGTTCTCTATAACAATATTTATTTCTTGAATTATTATGTATTTTCCTAAGATATTCTGCAATTATGTTTATGGTGGAAATTCTTCAAGGATTTCTATTGTTGATTGTCAAGCATACGATTTCTGACTGTGTGGGTGATTTGCAGTTGGGAGGTAGTTGAATGGATATCAAGCCACTCTTCTTCTTCTTCTTCTTCTTCTTCTTCTTCTTCTATTACATTCTTGCTAAGTATGTTCGAGATGTGAATCCCAGGATATACTGTTAAAGTCCTCTTTACAGAGATATTTAATCTGACCAGGTACTTTTCCACATTTCCTTTTAAGACATCTGTCTAATCCTTAAATTCCATCACTGATAGCCTTCACTGAACCTTCCATTCTGATGTCTGTTGCCTGATATTCTAATTATAATATTTTCTCTTCATGTGGTCCGGTCCTTGATCTGTTGTTTTAGCCTCTCAGTTATAGAACCTCTTTTCTACCCTTCCTTTCATAAAACTTCTACACCAGGACTCCATTCGATTTATCTGGTTGGTGATTTTCCGGGTCGTTTTCCCCTGGATTTTTTTTATATAATACTGTTAATAGTGGATTAACAATATAGGTTAATCATAAATTGATTGTTAAATAATTTCAGTTCTGGTGCTCCTATCTTATGAATCCAAAAATTTGTACTATGGGCAAAATCATCAGCCTTTGCAATACTTGTTCTGATTTTTTGATAGGGTTTTTGCAAAGCGTTTAATTATAGTATCCTTTGAGTTTCATAAATTTGTGCAAAGGTGGTTTTGCTACGTCAAATTTGAAAGTTTGGTGGTAAACAAAAGAAAAAATATTATCCAAAGAAATAACAAAACGATGTACAATTATATCTTTCCAAAAATTAATTATACACAGGAAAAGCACTTTTGTAAAATGTGCTAATCATTGCTGCCAATCCCTTTATATCCAACAGACGAACCCAATCACCTTGGTAACCAAAGTAAATACCCATGGTGAAATAAGGGAACTTAAATTCCATGAAAACGATAATTACCCGTTGAAATTGTCTATCATGCTCATCACTCTCATTTTAAAACTCTAAGTCTATCTCACCTGTGTTTACCACAATTTGATGTATTCGTGAAACTCCTTGTTGCTGTTCATAATTTCACGTTAAGTATGCAAATAACTTTCACTCTTGAGTGGAGGCCTTCACGTACACGTTCGTTACACAGAAATAGATGTAGTCGTTATGCTTCATCTAAGTAGAGCATATATGTGCTGTTACGCTGTGAAGGTAATTTTTCTGGTTGCAAGAATCCTATATGTAAATGTGTGCTACACTTATTGATGCACTAGTGAAAGTTTATGAGTAGTCACAAATAATATTCAAGATACTGTTTATATGTTTACATTTTTTTCAACAGATAACTCTATTCCCAACATATATGGGTGAAATGACGTAGGAAATCAATGTTTAGGCCAAAGTTCCTGTTATGCCTTAAAAAGACATGTATTTGATATCAGCATGTGGGATGTAAGCTGATTAGGATTTATTCCCCAAAATCGAAACAGTTTTATATAAGGAATCACACATGTATGCTTATACATATGAATAAAAAGAAATGTATGTTTAGTTAGCGAATAGTGTTTATGATAAAAAAAAAAAAAAAAAAAAAAAACTGGAAGGATCGTCATGAAATCCGAGATCATTATCATAGCAGTATGAATATATCTGTTAACCGAGGTATTGCAATTATATTGTTCGTGACCTTGTGAAAGAGAAGCTATCTTGCTATTATGCACAGTGCTTACATAAAGTATTTATTTATGTGACTTCATTCCCTTAACTGTGGAAGCTTTCATTCACTAGGAGAAATTTCTAGTGAAAGGTGTATGATGACAATTGAGCCACCCTCTTTCTGTACCAGTTTTCAGGTAGTCATTGTAAAAACTGTAAAATTGTAGTAGGCACTGTTGTCTACACCTCCACAAGGTGTTTCTCGGTAAGTAATTGAGTTTCTATATAATTAAACCATACAATAGAACCCTTATTTCTGTACCATGATATCAAGTATTTAATATATGTGTATGGATTCTATTCCCTTCGGGATTTCCAAATGTGAGCCAGCTGTATGTGCAAGTTCATTGAGCAGAACAGAGTGAATACTGGTTTTTTTTTTTTCACTATAATGCGAGTCTACCCATGGTTTGTAATTGTATCATGTAATAATAATAATAATGATAATTATCATCATCATCATCATTATCATCTCCTACGCTTATTGACGCAAAGGGCCTCCATTAGATTCCGCTAGTAGTCTCTATCATTAGCTTTTAAATCAATAATTCTCCATTCATCGTCTCCCACGTCACGCTTCATAGTCCTCAGCCACGTAGGCCTAGGTCTTTCAACTCTTCTAGTGCCTTGTGGAGCCCATTTGAAAGTTTGTTGAATTAATCTCTCTTGGGGAATGGGAAGAGCATGACCAAACCATATCTATCTACCCCTCAACATGATCTCATCCATGTATGGCACTCGCGTAATCTCTCTTATAGTTTCCTTTCTAATCCTGTCGTGTCATTTAACTCTCAATATTCTTCTGAGGTCTTTGTTCTCAAATTTACAAAATCTGTTGGATATTGTTTCATTGTCATATCACGACTTATGTCCATACAGTAACACTGATCTCACCAAACTGATATCTAGCCTGATTTTCTATGTAAATTCTAGCGATAAAATTTCCAAATTTTACTTAATCTAGGCATTGTATGATTTGCCTTTATCAATTTTTATTAAAGTCCCTTTCTAAAATCCCTATATTAGAAATTATAGTTCCTAAATACTTGAATGATTCTACCTCATTAATCCTCTCTCCTCATCGTCTTCTCATCATCTCTGTGTTTCTTCTATTTATCTTGAACCCAGCGTTATGTGATATTTCAAAGAAAGCATTGGAAATCATGTGGTGTAAGCTAATAAGGACATCGTCATCAGCATACTTTAGGTCAGATAATTTCCTATTACCAATTAATCTAATTTCTTTCGCCATCCTCAACTGTTCTAATAATAATAATAATAATAATAATAATAATAATAATAATAATAATAATAATAATAATAATAATAATAATTATAATAATAAAAATAATGATCGTTATTATTATTATTATTATTATTATTATTATTATTATTATTATTATTATTATTATTATTATTATTATTATTGTACTAGTGTACGCAACCTACCATATACGACGACTCAATATTTAGATATGTATAAATTCGTACACGCCTCTCACCAAGGCATGCCTATCCTCTCTTCCCCCTACCCGAGGGACTGTGAGATCAAGTAGTTATACGTCTGTCAATGCCGCTGAGCGAGACCGGAAAAAAATATATATGAATACATACACGTACATATATATATATATATATATATATATATATATATATATATATATATATATATATATATATATATATATATATATATATGTGTGTGTATATATATATATGTGTATATATATATGTATACATATATATATATATATATATATATATATATATATATATATATATATATATATGTGTGTGTGTGTGTGTGTGTGTGTATGTGTATAGATAAATAGATAGATAGATAGATAGATAGATAGATAGATAGGCAAATATTTGCTCTTTATTTTGTAATGAAGATTATTACTATATTTGTAAATATATATACATTTATATGAATCGTGTATTTATGAGCTGTGTGTATAACATTTCGAATGTCTTGCTACATAGCCCATGTTCTTTTCGACTCAACTTCAGTATTGGGCTGCGAGTTAATTCATGCCTCCAACTTTACCACTGAATTGCAAGGACGTAGAAACCCAACTTAGTCGGCCCTTGTAGTTTGTCATCTAACTCTGAAGCGTGGGACTCAGGACTTCAAGTGTGGAAATAATGATTAAAGAAAACGAGTTTATTAGTAGATTTATTAAAGAAAGTTTCATCAAATATATTTCCTCTTTACTCAAGTTAGGAAATAACAGATATAGTTAATATGAAATTAAGGCTTATATTTTTTCCAAGGAAAGGTTAAGAAACCTATCGAAGTATGAAATAAGCTTAACTTTGACGGAAAAAGAGAAGCCGCCTCTAGATTAAAGGAAACGTATAAGGCACAAGGGAAAACAGAAGCAGGGAGAGAATTTCACAGTCTGGTTGTAGAAGGAAAGCGACCCTAGATTACTGACAACTGAATACAAGACATTGGCTGTCACGATAACAAAAAAATAGGAAAAAATGTAATAAAAAAAAAAAAAAACACCCTCGTTGTTATCGGGGATAACACAACCTACTCATCTTCTTCATTCGTGTTAATTCAACGCTCTCCATATCTTCGGATCCAGGATTCCCAAATGAACTTGACCTTTAAAGTGGGACTCGTGTGACCTCTGAGAGGCTTTGCTTCTTGGTGATATATCCATGAGATTTGCGTCCAATTTGTTTCGGGATTAAGGTTCATCAAAGGGGAGCTTTGTGTTTACATTTTCAATTCGGCCGAGCCTCAGGAGGCCATATCGTTGCCTTATCCTTATGATATAGTTTCTTTTTGTGCAGATCAAAGTAGGTCAGTGAAATTACATAGACATATGTATATGCGTACATAGCCAATTTTTATTCCTTTATTTGAAATAGAATAATGTAGACAAAAAAGAATAAAATAAAATAAGCTCATGTTGGTATATATTGCCGTATGCTATGGTATATTTTTTTATTTTGTTCAAGATTAAGCGTGCAGTGTATCTATGTTGGGGGGGCAATTCTTTGGAATCTTGTAATGCAATAAAGGTTAACTGCTGACATTCTAGAATTAGACGGGAGTACAGATTACAATATTCAGAGTAACTCAATTTCGGAAACACAATACCCATATGAAAAAGGGTATCCTGACTGATACTGGATGCCACAAGGCCTATAATAAATCAGTCCTCTATCTATGTGAGACGTGTATCGTGACGAATACAGGATACCACAGAACCTATATTACATCAAATATATATATATATATATATATATATATATATACATACATATATATATATATATATATATATATATATATATATATATATATATATATATATATTTACCTAAATATGAATATATACTTATATATATATGTATATATATATTTACATATATATATATATATATATATATATATATATATATATATATATATATATATATATATATATATATATATATATATATATATATTTATGGCATTTTCGGACTCAACAATGTCCAAGATGAACACCGAATACATTAGCTTAACTTTGTTTCTTTCGTTTAATTATATATACACTGTATCCAAACTTTTTTTTTCTTTTATATATTTCTAGTACGTATAAAAAAGACAACTGAAAGTGTTCGAAAATTCCTCTCCCTTTTTTTCATGTGAAAGTTATTACGGTTATTACTGCAAGAATTGACAGATTTGAAAAAGTGAATGATTGCTAAAGATGACCATGTAAACAAATGATAATCAGTCGGTTAGAATGAGGCAAAGTATACAAAATATGCTTATAGACTAATGAGAGTTGTTACATGTGCTATAAAAATCTGCTCTGATGAATAAGTGTATCGTTTAAGAGTAGTAAAAACATTCTTTAAAACACGCATGTAACACACCAGGACCAAATTTAATAAACGTATAAGTTTGTATCCGGTAAACAATTAGGACTTCATGAGATAAAGTGGAAAATATTAATTAACCAAAACTGAAAAACAAGCGAATTGAAAAATTGTAAAACTATGGTCAAAACAAGATCATAGTTCAATTAGTTTTATGGGGTTAACCGACCATAAATTTAAAGGATAATGAAAGGCCGGGCATTATAGCGAGAGAGAGAGAGAGAGAGAGAGAGAGAGAGAGAGAGAGAGAGAGAGAGAGAGAGAGAGAGAGAAATTTCTGTAGTAGATGAGGGAAGAAGTATAGATATAGATAGTGAGTGTGTGCATATTACGGTATTTTGAGAGAGATAAGAAGACAATAGAAGAACTTAAACTCCCATAGATGAGAATTTCCATGCAGAAGATAAGATGATGGATAGGTAAGCTAACTTATCTTTGTAGGAAGGATGTCCATTGCTAATATATTGTGAAAAAGATTAGAGGTAAAATGCAATTTGATACCTATAAAATTCCTTAATCTTTTTTATTCCAATCTCCTTGTACTGAGGAAAGTAAGAAAATGAAAATCAAAGTTAACATACATTGGAATAATAGAAGCAATAACCTAGTGAACTTGAGATAAAGGTTTGTAACATTAAAGGTAGAACCGAAGCTCCCTCGGGAAATATAGCAAAGGAATGGTAGCCAAATAGGATGTCTTTCGACGAAGTAAATAGTGTTGTGTTGAATATGATAAAAAGAAAAAAAAAAATGGAAACGTTAGGTTCATCGCAGCTTTTCTTTGGTCCCTCATCACCCACATAGTAACTGTCTCGATTACTTCCGCTGCTTCTTCTTTTCCTGCTTCTTCTTGTTCAACTTATGATTTATTCTGCATAAATTTGAGCCTCGGTGCTTAATGATTTCCCCATTCCCACCACCTAGCCTTTTCTAAAATTCTAAAAATTCTCATTCAGATCCACACTGTGTCCTCTGAATATTCATACAGGAAATTGAGATTTTTTTTTTTTTTTTTTTTTTTTTGATTAGGTAGATTACTCTTTTTCTATTTTCTTAAATATCCATTTATGATGTTAGACCCGTTGCTTTAATTTGTATATCTTCTGTTTCGCTGTATGATGAAAAAGGCAATATCAACAATAATGATAAATATTTTAGATAGTAGGACACAATACTACAGTAAATTGCTGTACACGTAATGTATCTTATCCGTCCTAGTTGTATTGGTATTTTTCCCTTACTTACATTTATTCCTTTTGTATCGTCCTGCCCAGTTCTCTATTTTTTTTCCAAATTTTTCTTGCTCTCTTTTTCTACAATTACAAAACATACAAATCCTCGAGTCAATCACTTACGTCTTGAGAGATTGTTGTTGGTGAAATTTTATCTGGACTCAGAAAAAATAGTCAGGCTGTGAGATTAATGAATTCATAAAGTGACAAAATAAAAAGCACTTTGGAACTCATCCGTTACGGTTGAAAAAACGGTGAAAACATTTGAATTAATTAAGAACTTTTCAACTATGAGAGGCTAATTGAAAGAGTGTGTGTATTCGCATCTTTTTGATAAATAAAAATGCATAATTACGCAAATAAATTCTGTATCCGTATGCTTTTATAATTATCGTATAAAAAAAAAAAAAAAAAAAATAAATAAATTAAACTCCACAGTGTTATGGCCTTATTGGTAACGTTTCTGCTTGGTAATCGTCAGATTGGGGCTCGAATTCCGCTCAAACTCGTTAATTTATTTAGAATCTTTAACCTCACCATCCTTGTGAGTTAAGGAAGGGAAGCTTATAGGTCTACTACTGAGTCATCAGCAGCCATTACCTGGCCCTTCCTGGTCCTAGCTTGGGTGGAGATGGGGCATGGCCACTGATCATATGATATATGGTCAGTCTGTCACTGTCCCTTGCCTCTGCCATTCATGAGTGAACTTTAAACCAAATGTTGAGTCAGCAAGGAAGAACGAAGACAAATGTCAATATTTTTTAAAGAATTACCCAAAGAAATTAGTTGTTGAAATCCATCTAGGAAAAGAAAATAGTTACATGTAGAGATAGATATGGACGACAGGCGTGTGTATGTGATAATGCTTATTTTTACCACATTTGCTAAGTAATATACAGTACATATGCATGCACTCACATATGTGGGAGAGTAGCTTCAGCTCCAAGTAGGATTTGAAAATTTATCCTCGCATGAGCTAGAGTTCACAAGACCTAAGTTCGAATCCTGCTTAATGCTTAATTATACCTGTCATTTATCCTGTGTAGTAAAAATACACACATACAGTACACACACATGAAAATATACATAGTTACAGCCATATACTATATATATATATATATATATATATATATATATATATATATATATATATATATATATATATATATATACACACACAGTGTGTGTGTATGTATGTTTGAATGTGTGTGAATTTAAGCCTGCTTCCACTTGTTGACCTGAATGTGGATTAGTGTCACTGTTAGTTGGAATGCACGAGGACATAAGGCTAGCAACTACATCCATAGATAATTGCATGTAAGTGGAAGACTATACTTTTACCGCCTTCACTTAAAATGTGTAAAAGGTGAATGCTCACCTGTATATAGAATTTAGCAGAAATTTCATAATTGAAAAAGAAGGTTCAATCTCTTGCTGATAATAAAGGCCGTAATTAGCACCTTATCCTAAACACTTACGGGTCTAGAGCGCTGGCAAAAACATTTATGTTACAAATTTTCATTACCTATAAAGGGTCTGGAGGCCAAGGGTGAAAAATTCCCTTCCACTACTTCTGAAGCTCAAAGAGTTCAAAATATAAAAGGTATATGCTTATGTGTGCATTATTATTATTATTATTATTATTATTATTATTATTATTATTATTATTATTATTATTATTACAAGCAAGGCTATAACCGTAGCTGGAAAAACAAGATGCTATAAGCCCAAGGGTTCCAACGAGGAAAAATAGCCAGTGAAGAAAGGAAACAAGGAAATAAACAAACAACAAGAAAAAATTAAACAATTAAAATGAAAAATATATCAAGAATAGTAACAACATTAAATTAGATCTTTCTCATATAAACTATAAAAACTTCAAAAACAAGAAGTTAAATAAGATAGAACAGCGTGCCTGAGTATACATTTGAATAAGATAGAACAGCGTGCCTGAGTATAGCCCCAAGCAAGAGAACTCTATTCCAATACAGTGGAAAGCCATGGTACATAGGCTATGGCACTACCCAAGGCCAGAGAACAATGGTTGTATTTTGTAGTGTTCTCTTAGAAGAGCTGGTTACCATAGCTAAAGAATCTCTTGTACCCTTACCAAGAGTAAAGTAGCCACTGATCAATTACATTGCAGTAGTTAACTCCTTAAGCGAATACGAAGTGTTTGGTAAACTCAGTGTTGTCAGGTGTATAAGGACATAGTAGAATGTGGTAAGAATATGCCAGACTATTCTGTGTATGTGTAGGCAAAGACAAAATGAGCCGTAACCAGATAGAGATCCAATGCAGTACCGTCTGCCCAGTCAGAGGACCCAATAATTCTCTAGCAGAAGTATCTCAACGGTGGCTGGTGCCCTATTTGAGTTGTTTGTGTGCTTTATCCTTAAGCCGTTTCTCCTTTATCGTCTTTGGTTTCTCCTGACAAACGGAGAACGAAAACATAACTTACATTGTCATATAGTTACTTTAACTACTATACTGCATACGTCCCAGATAGCATTTGGGCGCTTACATATGCAAGCAATGGGTGAACATAATTCATTGACTTTTTTTTTTCTTTTTTTTTTTCTCACAAAAATATGAATTGATTTCAAAGTTGTTAGAAATAGCCATTCTCAAGCCGGTCTGTGGTTGATATTACTGGAACAGATCTTACAGTCTTATTCTCAAGGTCATGTTTGTGTAATTTTGTTTTCCGTTGTATTCAGTGGTATTACCATTATGCGTGTATGGGATAACTATTGTTTGACCAATTTGCGGTATACGCGTGGACTTTAATAGAATTTGGTAGGGAGGTAAATTGGATTGAACTGAAAGGAAGTGGCCATTAAACAGCGTGATTATAGATGATAATTAACTTAAGAGTATTGCCCATTCTTGAGTTAATGAAATATGTTTGGAAATTACTGTATATCTTCATCCGGGGAGCAAAAGTGCTGAAAACAAAGCAGACTTCACCATGGTTGGATACTCGTATGCCAACAGTATTCAGGAAACCTTGATAACCAGTCGATTGGAAGATATTTTTTGCCATCAGGTCTGCTCTTATGTGTGTATATTCTTATAGAACTTCTCCTTTTATTAACCTATTCCAACTTTGGAATTACTTGATCCACTTTCTTCGGCATAAGTAGGCGGTATGTACGGCTACTTTGATGATGAGTTCTAAACATCCACTTTAGATGTCTTAAAAAAAAATCTTCTGTCTTTACATTTAGAAGTCCACTAGGACATGTCATTCCATGTAATTAACCCATAATAGCACCAATTCCTCCTGTAATCCGTAGAATTTGGAATTTTGTTTATAGGTGGAAATAATCTTCGGTATCAAAGTGAAAAATGTAACAGCTTTCAGTGAGATATTTTTTTTATAATATTTTAAAATCCTTCATCTCAATTATTAGAAATTTCACCCTAAAATTTTCTTGAATTGAGATTCCCAAGTACTGAGATAACTAAGAATGTCCATTGAATATTGCATTACTTCAAAATATACGTCATTTGTATAAGTTTTGGAAATTTCTAAACATATAAATATAGAATAGAAAAAGTAACGTGGCATATAACCTATCGTTAGTAGTTTTATTGTATTTATAGTTGATGTTCCCTTGTTAGTTACGCTACAGTCCGAGATGGAAAAGCAAGAAGCTATAAGCCCAAGGGCTCCAATAGGGAAAAATAGCATAGTGAGGGAACGAAATAAATAAACAATATAAGAAATAATGTACAACTTAAAAAAAAAAACGTTTTTAAAACATTACCAACATTAAAACAGATATTTAATGTATGAACTAAAAATACACTTATGCCAGCCTGTACAACCTAGAAACATTAGCAGCAAGTTTGAACTTTTGAAGTTCTACAGATTTATACCCGATTAGGAAGATCATTCCACAACTTGGTCACAGCTGGAATAAAACTATTGAATATTGTGTATTATTGAGGCTTATGATCGAGAAGGCCTGACTATCATGATTAACTGCATGGCTAGTATTACGAACTGGGTGGAACTTTGCGGGAAGATCGGAATGCAAAGAATGGTCAGAATTATGAAAAGTCTTATGCAGCATGCATAATGAACTAATTGAACGACGGTGCCAGAGATTAATATCTAGATCAGGAATAAGAAATTCAATAGACCGTAAGTTCGTGTCGTACAACTTAAGATGAGAATCAGCAGCTGAAGACCAGACAGGAGAACAATACTCGAAAGAAGGTAAAATGAAAGAAACAAAGCACTTCTTCAGAAAAGATTGATAACTGAAAATCTTAAAAGTCTTTCTCAATAAGCCAATTTTTTTGTAAAATTGAAGAAGACACAGACCTAATGTGTTTGTCAAAAGTAAATTTGCTGTCAAGAATCACACCTAAAATTTTAAGTCATACAAAGGTAAAGAAACATTATCAGTGCTGAGATCCAGATGTCGAGGGGGCACTGTCCTTGACCTACTTACAATCATACTTTGAGTTTTGTTAGGATTCAACTTCATACCCCATAATTTGCATCATGATCTAATTATAGCTAGATCTCTATTAAGGGATTCAGCATTGATACAAAGAGAGTAGCATCATCTGCATATGAGAAGAATGAGGGCTTACTTCTGAAAGAATAAAGAAGGGAGTTGAATGGTATTTTCCGCATCTTGAGGTAATTTTTAGATTTTTACTGGCCTTATTGTGAAGGATATGATATATATATATATATATATATATATATATATATATATATATATATATATATATATATATATATATATATATATATATATATATATATAACAGGATTAATTGAGGGTATTATTGGAGTAACCATGTTCATGTTCTGTAAAACTTCTCTTTTACTAGCCTCTTCAGAACTCAAAAAACTTCATAGCCCTCTTCGCATACATTTAAATCATACCGATAAAAAAGAAGCATATTATGACACATCGCAATTAGAAATCTTAGTGTGCTATATAATAGACAAAGTTTCCATAGTTAGACGAAAAGCGTCGTGGAATCAATGGTCTCTCTCTCTCTCTCTCTCTCTCTCTCTCTCTCTCTCTCTCTCTCTCTTCTTCTTCTTCTTCTTCTTCTTCTTCTTCTTCTTCTTATTTTTTTCTTGTATTTTTCCTCTTTTTACTCCCTTGCCTAGCTTCCTCTCTTCCAAATTAATTTTTTTTCACCTGTACCTTTGAACTCCCATCAATAACTTGAACAGAAAATTTTTGTCCATCTCTCTTCCCTCATCACCACCAACACCAATTAATCCTTCTTCTCCTCCTTATTTTGTTCACCCATTATTTTTCCTTTGCCTCCTTCAAGCAAAGGGGAGAAAAGGTTTCTTTATGGCGAGCTATGTAAACTCAATGAGTGGGGCTGTATTCAACCCTAGACAACTTATCGCTCTTAAGTGGATAGGTGTGTGGAAGGGTGTTGAGGGAGAATAGGCCCTTTTTTTCGATATATTGAATTTTTGTAGCAAATAATATTTATGAAAGAAATATAGCAATATTTATGGCCTAAGGGCAATGGTTTTGGTGTTCTTCTATATATATATATATATATATATATATATATATATATATATATATATATATATATATATATATATATATATATATTATGGAGACCAGGCGAAATATGTGTATTTTAGGTTTGGGTACAAAATTATTGGCCTTTATATCCTCATTGTTCGGTTGGTTTTTCAAATATTCCCCTGTTTCCATTTCATACTTCTCTTTTCAGCAGTTCATGTCCTCATCAGTCATAGCTTCCCCAACTGCAGTTCTCTTCTTTCTCAATCATACTACCTTTATTTCACAATTCGACATTTCTTTTATATTCCCAAGTTAAAATCCCCTATTTATTGTAAGCTCATCTCGGATAAGATTTTGATGTACGCATAGGATCGCCTCTTGACACGTAGCGATTTTCAAGTGATGAAAGGCACGAAAGAAGAAAGTAATGGAAATGATAAAAATTAAGAATGTTCGGTGTATGAAGGGTAGATAGATTATAGTATGACTTATTTTCAAAATTTGATCTCTCTACGAGATTCCAAGTTTCCGTTTTTAATCTAGCTGCTAAATTAGATGCATGTATGACTTTGAAATATCGTTTTTTTTTTTTTTTTTTTTTTTTTTTTCACTGTCAATATTTATCAAAATACTACCATAGTAGGTATACATAATTATTGATATCGAAGTCTTGATATTAGAAATAACATTAATAATTAATGGTTGTGAGGAGGATCTTGCCTATAATTAATTAATGATATAGTTATATTCCTTTTGCGAAGTGACATGATATTGCAATTAGAACCAATGAAGTACAAAATCTTCAGTGGCTCCCAAGAATCCAGACCTTATGCTTTCCAATATACATCTTAATTACGTGTGCATTATTGTGGTAATGTCTACTTGCTTGTTCACATATAACAATGACTTATAGGAAAAGTTTTACTTTCCTTTACTTTAAACTTGATTTAGGTCTAAATGAGAAACTCGTTAATTATTAGATATGTCTAACAGGCTTCTTTTACTTATGGACATGAATGTTACAAACGAAAAAAATAAAGGAATGTACAAGGTCACAGTACCATTTCAGCTGCCAAGACATCGGGACGTCTTTAGGAGTGATCGTTAGTCCCGAGAGGACTTAGGGAAGCTTGGTAAACCAGTTGGAGTCCTTGCAGCGGGATATCAAAGCTGCTTTGTGGATGCGATGAAAACGTTCAACCATTCCGTTGTCGGCAAGGTTGTTGGCAATTGTCTGATGTAAGGTGTCTCCCAGGAGATTCGATAATGACGTCCACGATTGAGAGGTGAAAATGGTACTCCTGTCAGAAGTGATATGCTCAGGAATACCAAATCTCGCTATCCATCCAAAGAGTAAGGCGGATGTACATGATGCAGACGTTGCAGAGTCTATGGGAATAACTTCAGGCCAACGAATGGAGGGGTCGATGACAGTAAACAGGTAACATCGATGAGAATGTGGGAAAACCGACGCTGAGGTTGAGGAAAGGTGCCCACTCCTGGATCCGTGTGTCAATGTACTTTAGAAATATGGCATGAAGTACAGGCGCGGACGCATTCCTCAGCATCCTTAGTAATACCGTGCCAAATGAACTTTGTCTTCACTAGCTTTGCAGTATATTGGCGCATGGGTTGTGAAAGCCCATGAATGAAATCCAACACCTGTCAGCATATGGGAGCAGATATCCACGGTCTAGGCCTACCAGTATTGACGTCACAGAGAAGGGTGGTGCTGGAGTCGTCTAGGGGGACGTCTTAATGTGGCGAACACTGGGGCCCCGTCGTCTTGGTATGGTGATAAATACCCTGTTTGGTGGGAAGTGTGGGCGTTTGGTGAAGTTCTGGACGGAAGATTTCCGGGTTCGATGTGAGGCGGTGGCCGTAGGCATCTGTGGGTGTGCTGATGTGGAGAGCAAGCAAGGTCGGAGGGGGCAGCGTTGAAGAGGTGTGGATGAGTAAGAGTTTGTATTGACTAGCCATCGGTGAGCTACATCTAACCAGGTGATAATGTTAGAGGAAATCCACGCCGAGGATTACCAATGTGACACCAGCAATGAGAAACTTTCAGGGATATCTGATGCTTCCAAATGATAATGTGAGGGTCTTGTAACCATGTCCATGTCGTGTCCTGGCGAGTAGCCTTGGCAGAAGAGAACAGCAAGCACATCTACCAAAAGTCCCTCGCCTGTACCTGCATCATTTAAAAAGAAAGGATTAGTGACAGCGGAGGCCACAGACAAGCGACAACCTAGTTATAAGTTTTTTGGGCACAGACAACCGTTCGAACATTCTTCGCAGTAGCCCCGGTTGTAACTGAGAGACGATATGAATGTTACTTTGTTTCAACTGACAATGTGTTTATATACAAAACTTTCATTGGAAGAAGGTCACCAAAATTCAAACGCACCAATTCAAAAAAAGACAGGCTGAAACTTTTTATGTTAACAGTGTGGTGTAGAGTGAGATATATAATAAAAATAAAATACTGTTACAATGTACGAGTTTGTGTGAAACACATGCGGTACAGATCTAAGGGAATTTTCGGTAAGGCCACATCATTTTGAGGAATCCTATCCATTATGTATGCTGTAAGGGATTTTCGTTATTAGTATGCTCCTAAATAAATTCTCTGGACAGAAGCGACACTCTAAAGTTAACGAATATACTTCAGTTATCATCTTTGGTCTTCTCATGCTTAAGTTGATGGTCACGACTGTTTTTACCTACTGCTTTGCTTCTTTGGTGTTGTCGATAATGAGGTCGTTAAGGACTTTAGGTCATATATTGTCTCATCCTCCCTTTCTATCTGTAATGGTCTTCTTTCTCCATGGCAAAGAAGAATTTGTGTCTCGACCTGTTGTGGAAAAGGCCCTGTTCATTGGGTAAAGCGTTTCTCTCCAATGAAAGACCTATATACCTTTTTAGTGGCTGTGAGTTTAAGCTGTTTACTTTGGAGGCCACTGCTGTGGTGGGTACCACATTAGGGGGCGGGATACCGTTGCATGCTGACGTTCTGTTGAGTATCTTATTTTGATGAAACTGGAACTGAAATCAGATAGCTTTACCTTTAATTCTTTCACTACATTTGGCAACCTGTTTCCTAAAGTAAGGCTTGGTATGTTAGCTATAGATCTAGGAATTTCGGGTGCTATTAATATAATCTTTCTTAATTGTATATAAAAAACAATTATTTAGCTGGTAAGAGTGACTATGATATGTTTTTTTTTTCATCATTCCATCTTTCGCAATTCTTTTAGATAGAAGCTTATCCCAAATATTTAAAAATTGGTTGCTGGCTTTGCGATCTTAATGATACTTGATGTTGGCGTTGTTCTAGTATACCAGCCAGGTCTCTCTCTCTCTGTGTGTGTGTGTGTGTGTGTGTGCTGTATTTGTATATATGTATATATATATATATATATATATATATATATATATATATATATATATATATATATGTATATATATATATATATCGAGGCACTTGTTTTTCTTTCTGAATATATAACGGATTTTGAGCGAAGCGAAAAATCTATTTTTGGGTGAGATGGCCATGTTGTCCTGATGGAAGTTCCTATAGGGTAGCTTCCTAGGGTATATTACAACTACGGCGATATTCCCAGAGAATTTACCTTAAGGTACCAGAATTCTAACTCCTGGAGCGAATATCCCTCATGAAAGGGATATCGCGACATATCAGAGGACGTATTCTTGACATGCCACATGGCAATCTGCACCCCAAACAGAGATTACGTATCGAGGGGTCAATTGGCAAGAAACGAAATCGGGAAAGATAAAGGGGGAGCCGCTCCCAAGGCTCCCTATTCTCCCGTTTCGTAAGCCTGCCTGGCGCCAATCCTGGTGCCATCTGTATTACTTGTAGCATACACGAGGTGCTACAGATACTGTATGTAGGGAGGGGTCCTACAGCCCTTTCATAGAAAGGGAAGGGCGGGTCCATCAGGACGACATGGCCATCTCACCCAAAAATAGATTTTTCGCTTTGCTCAAAATCCGTTTTTTGGGCTCAAGCCATGTCGTCCTGATGGAAGTATACCAGAGCATTACTGTATCTGTGGATTCACAGAACGTGCCGTACTCCCCGGAGGTAATTTTTCCCCGGTCGATTAGACCTAGAGACCTAAGATGTTACCGTTATACATCTTTTCAACTAACTATAAACCATGTTAGAGCTTCCTGCCCCCTACAGGGAAGAGTCCTACTAGACTCTGGAAAAGTCTCGAAGAGTACATATACCTATGTATGAATACCAGGCAAGCTAATATAGTGGTCTCACCCTATATTAAGTAAAGCATAGTTTGTAAAGAACCACTGCGTCAATATGAAATATCGACCAGTTCTCCGCACAATACTTGTATTGGACAAAGGTTTATATCCGCATAGGAGGAAACTTGTAAAACCGCCACCGTCCCCTTATGGGACGGAGTCCTCCCGTTAAGGGAAAGCATAAACCAATGCAACATAGCTTGCATAAAGGAACAATTCTATTAGAATTATCCCAGATAAGGTACATAGAATGAATGCTCAATTATACCAATAAATTGACACAGGTGAAGGAGACGCAAGGTTCTCAAGAACAAGTTTATTGACAGACAATAAATAGACAGGTTAACAACATATATATATATATATATATATATATATATATATATATATATATATATATATATATATATATATATATATATATATAAGAAGAGGATAACCCAAAACTTTAAGCATAAGTATGATAGTAAACAGAACTTGTTTATCTGAAAGAAAAAACATTAAATGCCACTTTTAAGATACCGAGGTATCAAAGTCATAAAAGTCTGTATTACAAATCAATCACATTAGCGTTAGAAACGCTCGGCACACATGTCTGCACTTATGCTAGGTTCACCTTTGGAAATGGAACAGTCTACGTGGGCAACTCAGTGCCCTCACTTAGTTTGTAGTACAGTATGTAACTACACACTCACCCTGGAATTAATCGTCCCAATTAAAACCACTGTTCCTCGCAGAGTTAAACAGTAGGGTTAATGACGCGACCCACTGCTACCACAGATCTTTTTAGTTCCTCTACTTGCTTCGCATAGTGGCGAAAGAACACTCTGGAAGACTTCCAGTCAGTGTATGAACGGAGATGTTCAAAATCCATACAATTAAAGAAATTTAAAGATGAGGCAACTTTCCTCGGATCGTGACCTGCGGGTGTACTGTCAGGATCCGCTCAGCGAATAAAATATGTGATTTTCGCTCTGAGTTGATTCAGAGATAAATTTGAGCCTGATGTTTCTCCCCTGAATAGTTGACCACCCTTGAAGTCTGAAGTTCTATGAAGATAGACCTTTAGGCATTCTACTGGACATAGAGATGCATCTTCTTTCAGAGGGCAGATTCTCCAGGGACCCCACCTGTTGGTGGGTAACTCATTCTTGGAGAGAAACGTAGGATCCGGAAACAGGTTCAGTTCTCCCCCATCAAGGAACTGAACACGACCTGCCTCTCTCGAGAGGGCTACAATCTCACTAACCCTGGCCCCGGACGCGAGTGCAAATAGGAAAATAACTTTTTGTGTCAAATCCTTTAACGCACACTCCTCATTGCTCAACAGAGAAGCGAAATGAAGAACTTTGTCTAAAGACCATGAAATGGGCTTTGGGGGTGCTGAAGGTCTGAGCCTAGCGCAGGCTTTCGGAACTTTATTAAAGATCTCGTTACCTAGGTCGACCTGGAAGGCATATAGAATGGGTCTTGTCAAAGCAGACTTACACGCTGAAATCGTGTTAGCTGCCAACCCTTGACCATGGAGGTGGATGAAGAAAGATAAGCAGAAGTCTGTCGAGATCTCCTGCGGATTCTTTGCCTTGACAAAGGCCACCCATTTTCTCCAAGATGACTCAAATTGCCTTCTAGTAGATTTGCACTTATATTCCTCTAGGAAGTCTATGCTGGCTTTCGAAATCCCGAAACGCTTTCTCACCACTAGGGAGAGAAAATCATGAGCTGCAGGGTCCGGTTTTTCTGTAATGAAGCGCAGACAGTCGACTTCTGGACTCGCTGGGTCAGAACTGGATCTGGTAGCGGTACAAACTTCAGCCGTAGTTCCAACGCCAGGGAGAACCACACGCTGTTCGGCCACTTGTGGGCCACTATTGCCGCTACCCCCTTGAAGGATCTCAGTTTGTTGAGGACCCTCAACAGAAGGTTGTGAGGAGGGAACAGATAAATCCTGGACCATCTGTTCCAGTCGAGGGACATCGCGTCCACTGCTTCCGCTAAGGGGTCCTCGTACGGGGACACGTACAGGGGCAACTTCTTGTTGTCTTTCGTCGCAAAGAGGTCTATCTGCAGTTCTGGGACTTGATTCAGAATGAAGGAGAATGATCCTGCGTCTAAGGACCATGCTGACTCTATCGGTGTGAACCTGGGTAGAGCGTCCGCTGTCACATTGCGGACTCCTTGAAGGTGAACTGCCGACAGGTACCACTTCTTCTTTTCCGCCAATCGGAAGATGGCCAACATCACCTGGTTGAGAGGTGGTGACCTCGATCCTTGTCGATTCAAGCATCTCACAACTACCTCGCTGTCCATCACCAACCTTATGTGGATCGAGTGATGCGGGGAGACTTTCTTTAAGGTAAGGAGCACTGCCATAGCTTCTAGAAAGTTTATGTGAAAGGTCTTGAATAGCTTGGACCAAGACCCCTGGACTTTTTTCCGATGAGAGTGACCTCCCCATCCCTCCTTCGAGGCGTCTGAGTGAATCGTCACCGACGGGGGAGGTGGCTGAAGAAGAACCGACTTCTTTAGATGTCTGGCTTGGGACCAAGGCCTGAGAAGAGTACGTAGCCGAAGCAGAACTGGTCTTCTCAGATCTCTTCGCGCGTTTGATGCATAACTTCTCCAAACTCCGGTTGCATCCTTTAGCTGTGCTCTTAGCACTGGGTCTGTCACTGAAGCAAACTGGAGAGAGCCCAGTACCCTCTCCTGTTCGCGTCTTGATATCCTTTCGGAATCTAGAAGTCTCTTGACAGAACCCGCTATCTCCTTCCTTTTCTTCGCCGGGATGGAGAAACGGTGTGACATTAGGTCCCAGTGGATTCCCAGCCACTGGAACTTTTGAGATGGAGAAAGTCGAGACTTTTTTTTGTTGATCTTGAAGCCTAGGTACTCTAGGAACTGGATCACTTGACTGGAAGCTTGCAAGCATTCTGTCTCGGATGCTGCCCACATCAGCCAGTCGTCCAGGTAGGCTACTACCTGAATTCCCTTTAGGCGTAATTGTTTGAGAGCTACGTTTGCAAGCTTCGTGAAAATCCTTGGGGCTATATTTATCCCGAATGGCATGGCTCTGAAGGCGTATAGTCTTCGTTGTAGCCTGAACCCTAGGTAGGGGGAGAGTCGATGGTTGATTGGAACGTGCCAATAGGCGTCTGACAAGTCTATAGAGACGGAATATGCCCTCTTGGGCAGTAAGGTCCTTATGTGTTGCAGTGTTAGCATCTTGAATTTGCAATTCACTATGAACTTGTTGAGTGGCGACAAGTCCAGAATGACTCTGAGCTTTTCCGAGTCTTTCTTGGGAACACAAAACAGCCTCCCTTGGAATTTGATGGACTTCACCCTTCGGATCACTTTTTTCTCCAACAGTTCTTGAACGTACTCCTCCAGAACGGGGGTGGAGTGTTGGAAAAACCGAGGGCACGGGGGTGGAGTGCTGTACCAGCTCCAGCCCAGTCCATTCTTGAGTAGGCTGTGGGCCCAGGGATCGAAGGTCCACCGATCCCGAAAATTCTGAAGTCTCCCTCCTACCGGCATCATCTCACTTGGACTGCCGTCCTGAGGACTTGCCTCCCTGACCGCGACCACCCCTGAATCCCCTTCCCCTTGAGGGGCGCCTAGACGAGCCTCTGGCTGCTCCTCTAGGCTTTGCTCGAAAGGAAGTAGACTGCCCTTCAAACGTTGGGGTGAATGCCGTGGACTGTGTCGACACAGCCTGGGGTACCCACTGAAATGTGGTCGGGGTTTGTGCCACCATCTGGGGCACTGAAGGCAATGGCAATTGCAGTTGCTGTTGCTGTCTAAGAGGCTTGGCTGGCCGAGACGGTAGCCTAGTCCTCATAGTCTTCCTCTTTGGTTGAGGACCCTCATCTGGGGAAGACTTTCTTTTGATAGCCAGGCCCCACTTCTGGAGAAGGTTTCTATTCTCCAAGGTGGCCTTATCAACAAATTCTTTGACCAAATCGGTAGGGAAAAGGTCTTTGCCCCAAATGTTGGAGGAGATTAGTTTCCTTGGCTCGTGCCTCACCGTAGCCGAGGTGAACACGAACTCCCTACAAGCTCTCTTCGCCTTGACGAAGCCATAAAGGTCCTTCGTCACTGTGGCCAGATGAGTCTTGGCCACTACCATGAACATTTCATGGACCTTGGGGTCACTTGCCATCGTCTCAAGAGTAGTCTGAAGAGACATTGAGGCAGCCAGTCTTTCTTTTGTCTCGAACTCTCTCCGCAAAAGAAAGTCAGACAGCTTAGGGAGGTCCTCGCCGAACTGACGTCCGGCAATATCAGCCACCAACTTCCCAACTGAGAACGTAAGATGGACGTCCTTCCAGTCTTTGTGGTCCATAGGCAGGGCCAGCGACAAGGGTTTACACTCCTCCAGGGAGGGGCAAGGCTTGCCGGCCTTGACTGCTTTTAGTACAGCCGCAAACCCTTTCTGTAAAAAGGGGAAGGCTCTAGCAGGAGAGGACACAAAGGAAGGGAGCTTCTTACTCAATGCAGCTACCTTTGAGTTCGAGAAGCCCCTCTCTTTCATCGAGGATGAAAGCAAAGCTTGAGCCTTAGCATGGTCCATCACTATGACCTCCTTCGGCTCTGTCTCCTCCTTTGAAGCTGGTTCCTTCCTAAGCCGGACATAACAGTCCGGATATGACGCCTTGCTGGGCCAGAATTCCACTTCCTCTAGGGGAACTGAACCCAACTTATCCGAGATGACGATCTTTCCAGTCGTCATCGGCCTGTGCTCAGCATACCTCCATGGGTTAGCATCTGAGCACAAGGGAAGGTCTTTCACATTGAGCCTTTTCTGGGGCCCATGTGATTCTGCAAGGCTCTGCATCCGCAGTTCCATTGCAGCCGCCTTCTCCTGATTCTCCTTCTGCATTTGTTGGATCATTCCAACAATGGAGGAGAGGGCCTGTCCCAGCTCTACTGGGAGAGTGGCCGATGTTGAGGGAATAGGCTCCGGGATCTGAACCGGAGTGGCCGACACCTCGCCGACCTCTTCCTGTACAATGTCTGGGGCTTGAACTTCATCCTGGGCTTCTGCCAGGAGGTCTTCCTCCAGACGCTCGTCCACGTCAGACATCCTGTCGTCCAACTGGATGTCTTGCATAGCGACCGCAACTTCAGCATCCACCTGGATCTGAACTTGGGGGATCTCCTCTTGAGGCTGGGGAATCACTGCATCAGCTGATGCCCTAGGGAAAAGATACGCCCTCATCTTCTCACTTGGAAGATAAGGTCCAGGGGTGTTCTTCTGGAAGCCCCTTACCCAGGAACGAAGCTTCTCCCTTGCTATATTCCTTGATTCCGCCATCCTAGGGGAATCAAAGGCCTCAGTAATCAGGTTAGTGCACACGGTACATACCTGAGGGTCCCAATACTGGAGATCACCCTTGGAGACAGCGCATGCTGCGTACCTCCTACAAAACTCATGTTCGCAGAGGTTCTTACTGCGGACGTTACAGAAAACACTTCCGCACTTTGGAGGGTCCTCCTGTAAAGAGAAGAAATTTCCATGAGTATCAAGTGAATTATGTATCACTGGATATGCATAGTATAGCATAACAATTCAGAAAGGAAAGACACACACTTGTGTTTCCTTCACAACCAATTGTTGCAGCCTTCCAGATAATAAAATCGAATGGTTAATCTCTTCTAGAATAACCAATGCAAAGTTTCCAGAGGAAACAGGTGAAGCTCACACCTAAGCAATGATTTTAAAATCCTGGATAATAGACAAGAAAGAACTCACTTTCTTATCTGTAAGGCAACAGCAAAGGGCTGTACAAGACAACACAAAAGTGTTAGAACACACAGTGCTGTACCAAAACTTATACTATAGTTTTCTTCTTACAGTATATGTTATACTGAAGAATACTGGTACAGTATAGAAGGTTATGTGCCGGCCGGCACACACCATAACTAGCTTTAAAGTATACTACTTAACAGCTATAAGGCGGCAGAACGCTGGTTCAAATGCATGTGCCAGCCGGCAGTTACTGCCGGCCGGCAACAGCCAATGTCGGCCGGCAATGACTGCCGGCCGGCAACTACACAAGGTAGTGCCCGGCTGCTGGCCACACTCTTGGCAACCGGCAGACAAGGGCTGACATTAGTCGGCCGGCAAAGGTACACAACCGATGCCAGCCAGCAGCAAAAGAACCAGAGGACTATGACTGCCCGGCTGCCGGCCTCATAGGCCGGCAGCCGGGTCGGGTACAGCACTAGAAGAAAACAGAATGGATGCCGGGATAAGAGCGTACACTACCTCCAAGCCCGGCAATCCGAAAGAGTGCATATAAGGAAGGGGAGAATCTAATTCAGGCTTCCTGACTAATGCCGTCTGGTTCTACAGGCAGGCATGGATGAGGGACCAAGGGAGGTCCGGGCAGCAGTCAAAACAGAAGACCCTTGCCGGCCGGCAAGGGACTGAGTCAATTCCACATCCTAACCTATACTAGGTCCAGATGTAGAGTGACGTACAGTACTGTAATGGCTAGGCCATTACGGAGATAGAGGGGGAAGGGACAAAAGAGGGTCCTACCAACCTTGCTTTAGTGAAGGATCACCCGCGGCCAAGAAACTCATCTTAGCCTAAGGGAGATCCAAGGAGGGAGGCCAACAATACTTGCCAGCTCCCAGAGAACCAAAGCAAGGAAGGTGTTGCTACTCCCAGGGAAAGAATCTTATCCTCCCCGAGAACAGCAACAAGGACTAGTCTGGTAGATCACAAAAGAAGGAATCATCTCGTACTGAAACCTTCGGTAGTGACCAAAGGAGGCTAAGCCTCCTATGTCTGTGTCAGGCCAGCGAGGGAGACTCTACCCCAAGCCAGATAAACACAGACTCAGACTAAAAACTCTGTTGTTCTGTCCCTCTCTGAAACCAGACTTACTGGAACAGGAAGGTACAGTAACACCCCAGTATACTTTTATCGAAAGTTAATTCAGATAAACCACCTAGGGATAAGCCCAAGGCTTAAACAGAGGGAAAGGGATTGCATACCTTCTCCGAAGAAAAGAAAGCAACCGGGGAGTATGAGAAAGTATACTAAGGCTCCATAAGCAACTTAGCCTAGGCACCAAGAGAATCGATTACCTAAATCACCGAAACTCACTCGTATACTATCTTGGAAATATTCAACATAATCTTAAATGTATAAAAAACAGGCTAAAGCTTCAATAAAATTTTAATACACTCGGAAAACCAAAACATGCAGAAAGTACTAGGACCAAACGACTAGGCTACATGGCCTAGCGTAGGCCAGAGTTGGCGAATACTTCGCCAAAATAATACTAAAGCACGAAAGGAAATCCTATATAACGCTAAATAGCTAAAATTTATTAAAGCAAAACAACCAGGAATGTCGCTCTGGCTAACTAAACTTATACCTAGCGAGCGACAGCGTCCATGGCGCCTCCGGTAGGCTACGGCTCTTGTAACAAAGATT
>NC_090765.1:4191365-4196365 GCF_036898095.1 Palaemon carinicauda | reverse complement strand
AATAGCAGTTTACATTACTCACGTTTACCCATAAAGACGAATTAGTTAATAAGTAGAAGTTAGCTTTTTCAAAGTATTCAGTAACTTTCGTATAATTCTGTTCATTAAGTTTGTTTCTTTTCTTTAATGCACATATTCTAATCATTCATCATTCCATAAGATGTAATAAGTAAATTTAGTGTTTCATAAGGCTTCAATAATGGAAAACAGAAAAATATTTTTGTTTTTGTTTTTCGAAATGATGGTAAATATCGTACCTGACACAGAAGTTTTCCTGATTTTGGTTCGCTGATGTATATTTATAATGCTCTATTATCATGTAATATTTCCAAAAGAAATTTAATTTCATAAGATCTCATTCAAGCATATCTATCTTTCATCACTTGGTAACTAACGAAACAATAAATCAACGACTGCACACTGCTCGAATGAAGAGAAACCTAAGTTAGAAATAAAGGCGAGTCTCCATCCTGCCAATCACGACTAACTTAAAAAAATCAGCTGTGTATGTCTACCGTTACCCTAAAAAACACACAGACTGTTCAAGTCTCGTATGACCCAGCTGATTGATATATGTCACTCGTTTGAAATGATAATTACAAAACTCTACAAGTGTAAAAAGGCATACAAAAGATGCTAGTGATTTCTTTTCAGTTGAGTGAAATCTTTTTTAGTTGGTCGACATCTGGTAAGATTGCTATCATAAAAGGATTAAAGTTTCTATCTACTTGAGCTTGTAACATCTGCCTTTCAAGTTGGAAATACCATTGACATGGATGATGTTTCTCACGTACTCTTGATATGTTATGGTTAGCAGAAATCTTTAGTAGTTTACAGCACCGGCATTATGACAATCTCAGATACCTGAGACATTTCAGAAATGAATTAGGTCTAAAAGTAGGTTTAAATAAAGATGAATGGTAGAAGATGAATCACTGTATCGTTTATACCTAAGATTCATAGATGTTATTTTGGTCTTTCATGTAACAATAGAATTCAAGTGAGCAGGATATATTCTTGATAGAATATTAAGGTTTTTTGTTTAGCTGTAGAATCTGTGATATGTAAATTAAGATGTTACAAGTTCGCTCATTTTAGAGGATTTGGTCTTTGTACCTAAAGAATTTGGAAATTTCTTCCTTTTTGTTCTTTAAACGTGAAAAAAAGTTAGAAAAAGAATTTGAAGTTGTTGCTTTAGTGTGCGGGCAACAAAACATTTGTTGAAAACTGCATTGCCTTTAAAACAAAGGATACCGCTCAGAAACAGGAAGACGAAATCTCAGCATTGATTTACGGTTACTTGAGCTTGTGCTTTCGGGTATGACCTAAGGCAGAACTCAGAGTTCTTATTTTCTGGTATTATTCATTTTAAGCTACTTAGAGTGCACTTCTGCCTAGTATGAATGAAAACATAAAAAAAAATGTATTGTATATATGGGTTGTTGTGTGAGAGAGAGAATCAAAAGAAGATACAAATTTGCCTTCGTTCATCCTTCTGCCTACATCCTTTTAGAATATGAAAATAGCGCTAAAGAAGCAGAGATAAAGAGGTTATGAAAATTATAATGCTTGTAAATCATTTTCAAAAGAACTTTTTTGTATACATCATTTATAACTGGAAGTTATAGAAACATTTATTGCAATTAATTCTCTTCATTATAGTATAATCCTAACTTTTTTTTATCATCTTAATAGAAATGTGATCATCATTAATGTTCAGAGGATGAGGAAGACAAGACCTGTCAGAATAAAGTATTTTAGCTGCCAAAAGAAAACTTTCCAGATAGTTAATTTCTGGCCATTCTTACCAGAGGACGGAATTATAGTATGTTTGAATATTAGTTCTTGACTTCAACTGAACACTACATGTTAGAGTTTCCATTAGTGTGATAATGTTCAATGTTATTGTTACTTAAATTCTATATACATTATATATATATATATATATATATATATATATTATGTATGTATGTATGAGTGAAATTAAGACTTGGGGGATCTTACATAGAATTAAAAGAGGGTCATATATTTTGCTTCAGAGGACGTGAAAGGAACAAAGTGGGTTTCCTCATTGATAAAAATCTTGCAGTTAACATAAAAAAAAAAAATTGTTTTTTAATATTTGCAGTATTATCAAACTGAATAAGAATTATAAAATGCAATAACAACATCCCATACAGAGGAAAAAATCAAAACGTTTTATAAAGATCTGGAGATATCTTAGGAAAAAAAAAAAACACACACACACAAGGCTCAATTTACATTTTTTTCGGTGATTCCATTGCTAATTTAGATCAAAAGAAGAGAGGAGACTCGGAAGTAGGCAATTTAGGAGTAGGTACAAGGAATGACAGACATGCTTGTAGAATATGCTGATGGAAACAATTTTAAGATCATGAAAACTTTTTGTAATAAAAAGAAAAAAATGATAGAAAATGGACATGGAGAAGTCCAAATGGAGAAATAAAAATTGAGATTGATTTTATTCTTAGTGAAAAAGTTAATTTAGTTAAAGATGTAACAGTGTTAAACAAGAGGAATTTAAGTGACTATAAAATGGTGAGAAGCATTTTCATAGATGTAAGGAAAGAATGAAAAACTAATTTTAATAAAAAAAAAAAAAAAAATAAACACTCATGTAATGAGAGAAATATCAGATGAGTTAGTTTAGCAATGAAATGGAAGCAAGTAAAAAAAGAAATGAACAGTAATTTAACCAAATTTGTATTGGAGTCAACACAAAGGATAGTTGGAAAAAGTTCCTAACCAAGATCAAGGAAAACTATCAGAAAAGACCAAAAACCTAATAAAGAAAAGATTGGAAATAAGGGTAAAATTTAAGAGAGATGAAACAGAATTAGTAGAACTATTCAAACAATAAACAAACTAAAATCTCAAGATATTCGTAAACACAATGAGACCAAAGCTAAGGAAACACTAAAGAAAGGAAGAAGCATCAAATTGATGAAAAGAAGACTTCTGCTTTAAAGAATGAAAATGGAAATATCTGCAATGGAGATGGATTAATCTAAATTGCAGAAGCTTTCTATAAAATACTGTACAATAAAAATAATGAAACACCTTAGGCAGTTCCAAACGTAACATTAGGAGAGGTAAAAAAGGCATTAAAAGGCATGAAAAGAAGCAAAGCAGAATATGGCCTAACAATTGATTTAGTAATAAATGGTGGAGATTTCATAGTAGTAAAACTAGATGAACTTTACACAAAATGTCTTCAAGAATGCTTTATAGCTCAACCAAGAGAGCAGGCAGACTTTAGTGGTGGCTATTCAGCAACTGACTATAGCCATGTAATTAACCTGATAATATAAAAGTCAACAGAATACGGAAAACCACTATGTATGGCATTTATTGACTATGTGAGAGCTTTAGATTCTGTCAAACCTTCAGCATTATCAAAAGCCTTTCAAAGACAAGGAATAGATAGATCTTATATTAGAATACTTGAAGATATCTATACAGGAAGTACAGCAATCCTAAAACTACTTACATAAAATGGTGAGCAAATTCTAATTTAGAAAGAAGTTAGACAGGGAGACGCCATCCCTGCTAAATTATTCAAAACGTGCCTAGAAGTTTTTAAAAATTCAGATTTGGAAAAGTGGGATTTAAAATTGATGCAGAATACCTTAACAACTTAAGATTTGCAGATAACATAGTTGTTTCTAGTGAATCATATGAGGAATTTAAAAAGATGATAGCAGATTTGAATAGAGAGAGCAGAAATGGACGACTGGAAATAAATATAAGTAAAACTCACAAAGACAACAAATAAGAGTTATGGACTAACCTTTAGAGATTGTTAATGAATATCTGTATTTAGGACAGACAGTGTTTCCCCAGGACACGAGACTGATTTTAAGAGAGGGAGAGAGACATGGGATGGACAACATTTTGGGAAAACAAAATGAGATTATGAAAGTAAAATGACACTTTCTCTATAAAGAAAAGTATTTAATGAGATGGTCCTACCAGTATTAACTTATGCATCGGAAACTTGGAGCCTTACTGAAGCCTTATAGCATAAGCTAGATACAGCTCAAATAGATATGGAAATAATAATGATGGGAATAAAACTACGATATATAAAAGAGCAATCTGGACACGAGAGCAAAATAAAATAGATAAGAACTTAACAATATGAAGGAAAGAGATATGAACATTTTCTGGACATACAATCAGAAGGACAGATAATAGATGGACATTGAGAATAACTGAATGGGTCCCTTGTGATTACACTATAAGCAGGGGAAGGAAGAGAAGACGATGCATTGACAAGCTAATAAAGTTTGCGGCCGTGGACTGGCATTCAAAGATCATAAACAGACGTAAGTGGAAGGACATGTCTGAGGCCTTTGTTCTGTAGTGGACTATTAACGGCTGATGATGATATATATACTTTATATATATATTATGTGTATATATATATATATATATATATATAAGGGTAGATCTGTCTGTGTGTATATATATATATCTATATATATATATATATATATATCACACTTACACACATATATATGTATGTATAGTGTGTGTATGTATGTATCTTATATATATATATATATATATACACACATTATATATATATATATATATATATAGAGAGAGAGAGAGAGAGAGAGAGAGAGAGAGAGAGAGAGAGAGAGAAAGAGAGAGAGAGAGAGAGAGATACTAGTATGTAGGTGTGTTTTGCAAAGTCTAATGTTGAAGACAGTGTCTTCAATTTTCTGTGCATTTGAATAACTGAGTTTTGAATGTTCTTTGATCGTATTTTTTTGTAGATTTTAACAATTTCTTTAAATGTTATTTAGTTAGATTAGGATGAGAACCGACTCTTTGCTTGATATTTCAACAAAGTCCATGGCAGCAGATTAGAAGAGAGTCGTGAGATGAGAGTTGAGTGAGATCAGAGCTCAAATGAATTCGGTTGCACAAGACAGAAGAAACTCCTCCAAGTTATAGGAGCGATAATTGAT
>NC_090765.1:4176365-4181365 GCF_036898095.1 Palaemon carinicauda | reverse complement strand
GACCACTATTTGATCTTATTTCTCTTCTTTTTTGGGAAATTTTTATAGTTTGAATATGGAAGATCTATTTTAATGTAGTTACTGTGTTTAAAATATTCTATTTATTTGCTGAATACCTGTAATGTAGCTTATTTATTTCTTTATTTCGCTTCCTCACTACGGTATCTTTCCCTGTGCGCTTATAACATATTGCTTTTCCAAGTAGGTTTGTAGCTTAGCTAGTATTAATAATAATAATTGAATCATTTAGTATGTTTGGAAGCTGGATGAAACTGGCTGGTGGATAAAACAGGGGTCTCACCAGGTAAATCCTGAAATGCAGATAAAAGTTAGGTTGAAACTACTCTGAGAATTCCTGCTTACGTGATTGATAGCTACGTTGCTTATAATTTTGGGACTATGGTTTGATCCTAATTTGAGGAAGTATATATATATATATATATATATATATATATATATGTCTGTAAGGGTTTTTGTATATATATATATATATATATACACTCATATATATATATATATATATATATATATATATATATATATATATATATACACACTTATATATATACACTCATATATATCTATATGCTTGAAATTAAATATGTATTGATATATATATGTGTATATATATATATATATATATATGTGTGTGTGTGTGTATGTGTGTGTGAATATATTTATGTGGTCATGAATAGATGATATTGATATCAGTAATTCTGTGTAGGCTATATTTGCGCTTCACTAGTTAAAACAGCTAAATACTTGTATTTTCTTCTGTTTTATACCCATTCATTGTATGTCAATTAGGACTTTGTACGTTTGGCGTCATTAAACTTGATATCTACAACGGCAGAAATTCAGCCACTCTTTCTCGAGTTCTTTCTTCCCTTGAACCTCATTTCCCCTCATTTCGTATATTGATTCCAGTTTATATTACACCCCTTTCCTAGTTTCTGAATATTTCTCTCATTTAGGTTTTTTTTTTTCCGTAATCATTTCGCATTGTATCCTATCTTTTCCCTTTCCTTGTTGTGCATTATCGTCTTACTAGGCTTTCTCTTTTCCTCCCTTCCATCTCCTTGTTCACGAATGTGTCCCTCAAATATTCACATATTCCTTAGCGTTCACTTATATTTCCAAAATCGTCTTTATATTTCGATATCGTTTAATCTTTTCCTTCGTGTTCAGATATCACTGAATCTTTTATTCTAGTGATTTTCATTTTATTTATTTTTATGCTCATTTATATCTAACCCTATATATCACAGGTTTTCTATCGATTTTTCTCTGTGCATTTTCCCTTTTTTCCTGTTAGCTTCTCTATAATTATCTCTCGCAATAGCTCATTTTCCAATCGGATCGCAGCTGTTTTCCTTTTTTTTTATATGGAGGAGACCAAAGATTAGTAATTCTGGTAAGGTCAAAAAGTAATGAAGAGTTTGGAGAACCGGTAAAACTGCTGTATTTCCGAATTTAAACAGGCTCTCAACCTTAACATCTGCAATAAAGTCTGAGGAGTGCTAATGGCAAATAGTCAGGAAGCTTTTAGTAGAACAACGTCGAAATTGGTTGTAATAACTTAGGACTGGTTGCTGCTTTATGTAAGCACTTACATTAGGATGGAGGTCGTATTCTAACACCAAAGTAATACTCGTCTTTTATTTGAGTTTACAACATACAATCAATTCTCGTCTCATCTCTCCTCTTTCCTTGAGCTTGGTTTCATTAAATCCATACCCTCTCTTCTTGTTTAATCTTCTACAGTTTAGTCTCATAATTTCCATTTCCAATGTTTTCCTCACCTGTTTTTCACCCCAAATCCCACCTTAAAGGCGCTACTAGGAAGAAAAGAAAGTCATGCAGCAAAAGGCGTTTCGTCGTCACATTTCCATAGCTTAATCAATATTTTAATTACAAGGTCGGGAGCCTTTCATCAAGCCAGGAAAGACTCATCAACCAGACGATCAACTGATCACAAAAACAAAAGACAGTGCAGACTGAGTCAATATGCAGATTAAAACCAATGAGGAAGTTCACGTTGGTATGTTGGGCTCATGTTTATGTAGACTACAATTGATTTGGTTATAAAACAAAAGGGTGGGAATTAAGTCGGAGAAATAGTTGAAGAAAAAGTTTCTATTTTGAGGTATTTAAAAAGCAATGGGGATTCAAATCTATCTTATTTCATATACAGTAGTATCTTTTGTTTAATTGGTGAAATGCTTTCAGCCAACATTACTGACGAAAACATCGCTCGTTGCGTAAAATTTGTCTGTAATAGCGTATTTTGAACTTTGGTACTTATTATTGTTCAGTGTCAGAACAAAAATAGTGGCCAACGTCTACTCAAGTACATGTTACTTTGATGTAAGTTTTCAATGCTAAATACACATCTCAACATAATTCAGCGTCATTATTCTGTCGTGAGTGATTTTTTTTTTTTTTTTTTTTTTTTTTTTTTTTTTTTTTTTTTTTTTTTTTTTTTTTTTTTTGTGCATGTTATTTGTTTTCTTACCATTTACCATCTCGAGTTCCTCATCTGTGAGAGATGAAGTCAAATCCTGAAGAGTTTTTCTGGTGTCTGGATTAGCCCCAAAAGCACAGGTTGTTGCTGATAGGAATCTTTAATTCTTTATATATGAAAGAGTTTTCAAGGGTCTGGTGGCGATCCCGAGGTTGGATGTTATAGCTGAATTGACAATTGTGAGGATTCCTAGGTGAGGAATTATTAAGGCATCTTTTAAATCCCGAAATGTTTTTGACAATTTTATACGACTCCTGGCTAGTTCAGTGGTAATGTGTTCGCCTAGCATTCGCATGGCAGTAGATCGATCCCAGCCCGGGACCGTGAGTTTAAGCTGTTTACTTGGGAGGCCACTGCTGTGGTTGGGTACCACAAGCTTGCCCGGCTGATGTCCTGGTGAACATCTATCCTGATGTAACTGGAACTGAAACCAGACACCTTCGGGAATTCACTTTTAAACGTCCTGTATACCGTAGCCCAGAGAATGTTTTATCATATATTTAGAATTTTTCCAAGGTCAAGATTTGATATTACATATTTCTTTGTTTTATAGTTCTATATTACGTTCTTTAACAATAATAGTTCTCCATCAGTCCCTTTCCTTTGAAAACAGTTCTTTCCTTCAACCCTTTAATCGCTCTTATGAAACTGTCCCTCATTCTGTGTTTCTCAGATCCTGTAGTTTCCTTTTTAGTGTCTTAAACACACACTGTACGATCCTTACCTCTTATTTCAGCAGATGCCCTCCGCATACCGTTTTCTTACTTCTAAATGCTTCTCCTGCATCAATGGTTATAAACAACACTTTTCTTTGCAGTTTATTTACACATTCCCACCTTTGCTAACTAGTTTTCTCCCACAGCTGCTTCCTCCTACCAGTTCTCCTTAAATGCTTAAAGATCACTCATCCCAGAGACCGAATATGTACTTATATGATCAACGCTTAGGATACGACTTCCCACTGTCTTGATTTTTGCTTGGCAGTCTAAAACAAATAAAAACTACGACATAAAGGGACCAGGTAGTGGCCATCCTATACCCAAATTTCTCTCTCATAGGGACAGTATGGTCATGATTGCCAGTGAAAGCTATCAAATCCTGAGCGGAGCTTTAACTTTGAACCCACAGATAACGAATGGCCGACGGTTTCACTGAGCTAACACAAGCTCACTTTAAGAGTTTTCTGTCTCATGTTCTCCCATCACCATTATTCCGTTAATTTTACATTCGTAGTTGTTCTAACTTATTTCTAGTTATTTTTCAATTTATCACACATGCTCTCTCACAGTTCTCCCTTTCTTACACATATTTTTATCTAACATCCTTTATTATTATTATTATTATTATTATTATTATTATTATTATTATTATTATTATTATTATTATTATTATTAAGTACAACCTTAGTTTGAAAATCAGGATGCTATAAGCCCAATGGCTCCAACGGGGAAAATACACCAGTGAGGAAAGGAAATAAGGAAATAAATGAAATACAAGAGAAATAATAAACATTTAAAATTAAATATTTTATAAACAGGAATGACATTAAAATAAATATTTCATTTATTAACTATGACAACTTTAAAAAAAAAAAACAAGTGGGAAAGAAATAAGATAGAATAGCGTGCCCGATTGTATCCTCAAGCAAGAGGACTCTATCCCAAGACAGTGGAAGACATGGTACACAGGCTATGGCACTACTCAAGACTAGAGAACAATAGTTTGATTTTGGAGTGTCCTTCTCTTAGAAGAGCTGCTTACCATAGCTAAAGAGTCTCTTCTACCCTTACCAATAGGAAAGTAGCTACTGAACAATTACAGTGTAGTAGTTAACCTCTTGAGTAACGAAGAATTGTTTGGTAATCTCAGTGTTGTCAGATGTTTGAGGAGAGGAGACTAAGTAAAAAATGAGCCAAACTATTCAGTGTATGTATAAAGAAAGGGAAAATGAACCGTAACCAGAGAGAAGGCTTCAATGTAGTATTGTCTGGCCATTCAAAAGACCTAATAACTCTTTAGCCGTAGTATCTCAACGGGTGTCTGGTGCCCTGACCGGTATCTATACATTCTTCCCTTAATCCACATTGTTGCCCTCTTTATCTCCATTATTCCAGCATGTATCGTCATCAGTTTGTCTTTGCATCCACACATTTCTTCATTGAGATAATAACTCACACCTCCGAATCCAAGTGCCCATTCGCAATTTCCTCTCTGCTTCCTCCCACACTTTTCTCTCCGTATTCATCATTATTTCAATACTTTTCTCCATCGTTGTCTCCCTTTCCTCCCTCGTGACAGCCTTGGTGAGGTTTACAGCAACGGATCAACCTTGGTATTGATTATAGGAAAGCCGGTCCTGTTTTTCCCCCTGCCTTGGGGTTCCGATGACATAGTTTATTCTCGCCCTAAGCCAGAATTTCCTCTACGGTTATGATGACGAAAGCGCTGTAATTACGTATAGATTGGACCATGAATC
>NC_090765.1:4166365-4171365 GCF_036898095.1 Palaemon carinicauda | reverse complement strand
TCCCGTTCAATTGATAATGAAAGGGGCCATTCGATATTTCCTTTGTAACTCCTATTTACCAGTCAGTTTTGATTTTTTCGCCATTGCGGTTATTTGTGCAAATCCTATTTCGCGGGTAGTTTTCATACTACACAATATACTCTCTCTCTCTCTCTCTCTGTCTCTCTCTCTCTCTCTCTCTCTCTCTCTCTCTCTCTCTCTCACCTTTGCGACCACACCCCTCATGCCTGATGCCGAGAGGAATTATTGATATCTGACTATAATTGGCTCCCCCTCTTTCCTCTTTCTTCCCTTGCCTCCCACTCCCCCGCCCCTCGTTACCCCCTCCACCCCCCCCTCTCTCTCTCTCTCTCTCTCTCTCTCTCTCTCTCTCTCTCTCTTTTGCACCGTCACAATCACGTATCTATGACGTCATAGTTCGCTGTTAGGGCCTCGACTTTCTTCTCCCTATCTGCCGCAACAGGATCAGTGTTGTTTCTTTTTTTTTTATCTTTATTCTTGCTTTCTAGTCTTTCATTATTTCCTTTTGAATCTCCATAAAGAACAGTCTTTTGTTACTTTTCATTCTGGTTCTACGATATATTCCCCTTTCTTGCCTATTTCAAGTACGTGGTCTTCATGACATGTAACTATCATATCTTGTTTTTTTCATAAGCGCTTATGAACTTTTATCTAAAGTATTTTTATCTCTCTCATATAACGTCTTTTCCTTGTACTTTCCGTACAATTTAGTTAATTTAGGTTAGCTTTTTATGGCCCTTTCTATTTTTCTCTCCCTCAGGCGATTTTAGCAAGCCTTGAGAGAGAGAGAGAGAGAGAGAGAGAGAGAGAGAGAGAGAGAGAGCTTGTGTCAAGAACCCATCATTCAGGCAGAAACTTGGAAAGATAATTATAGTCAGTAAGTGCCGAAGCCGTTGAGAAATAGATTCTCCCATTAATTAACCAATGTGTAACTCCAAGTGGAAGCCTCCCCCCTTTCCATCCCCAGTGAGCCCCGTGGCAACGTGCACCCCCTACCCATCATCCAATTAACCCAGTCCACTTCCTGCGAGAGCCCTATGAATTTCTATTCAGACAGATTGACTGTGTGACTCAGCTGTGCCCACGCTCCTTTAGTATTGTCAAGCATATCTGATGCCTTGTTTCCCTACTTGCTTGCTAGGTAATTTGCGTTAATTTTCCTCCAGTTTTGCTTACATTCTTACTCGTTTCTTTATTTGCAGTCTTCTTTATATTTTGTATTTCTAGTTTGATTTTACGTTATCTAGTTTTCATTGATTTCTTCTTGATTTGAGGGTTTCATTTTCCTTATTATTGTTATGATCTGAGCCAGGTACTTTCCTTCGTCTTGAACATTTTGAAATTCAAAGTTGTCTTCACTAGTCTGCTGTTAAGAGGTGAAATTCACCATCGGATAGAGTTTTATGTAGAATGGATATAGTTTGAATTTATGTACTTACCTTTTTCTTCTTTTCGTCTCTGCTTTCTTTCCCGTGTGTGTGCAAAAAATATTTGGTTTCCCACATTTACAAATGTAATTCGGCCATAAAACTGTGAATGAAGACCTTGAACTATTTAGGTGATAGGATTTTTCATACAAGAAGATTGAAGGTTTTGTAGTAATTTTAACCCGTTTTATGAAAGTAATAAACATAAGAAATTGTTTTTATAGGTAAAGGGTTGAATTAGTGGTCCTAAAGGCAGATATCCCTGATAAGAAAGAGAGGGAATGAAGAAATTTATGTACTATAAAAGAGATAAAGGAGAGACAGTATAACAAAAAGAAAAAAAGGGTTGGGCCAGGTATTGTAAATCTTTCCATTTTTTTATGTGTCGCATTCGACTTCAGTCACGCTCATGTCTTTTTTTTTTTTTTTTTTTTTTTTTTTTTTTTTTTTTTTTTTTTTTTACATGAAATCACAATAGCAGGGATGTGATTATACTTTTTTCTTCATGCTGGCTGCATGCGCAATTATGTTTTCAGTCCATGAATTGCATTGCAAATATATTTCTGAGAGGTTAGTCTTCTTATTAAATGTTTTAGCAAAATATCTGCTGAATAAATCTAATAGAAAATAATACCGATACTGAAATAATACCCAATTGTTCTTTATCTTTTGCTTAAAAGCAATAATATTAAACATGGATATTTTATATGTCGTATTGGTCTCAAACCTACATATTTTACAAACGCCAACCGATGTTAAAGAAAACATCTACACAATAACCAGAAGCTTACAAACAAACTTGAAGTCTCTTGTTGATTGAAATACTTTTGGCCCTAATATAAGTGTGTGGTGTAACTAGGTCATTTCATTGCCGACTTTTATTCTTCCCAGGTGAGCAGGACATAGATCACACGCAGTGTGTCTTCGCCTTTTATGAAGATTCCAAGGAGACCTTCTGGTTGGTCACGTAGCCGCCTGGATACTGACCAGGATAAATTATCTCTCTCTCTCTCTCTCTCTCTCTCTCTCTCTCTCTCTCACATATGTGCGTACGCACACACACACATATATATATATATATAAATATATATATATATATGTATGTATATATATATATATATATATACACGTATATATATAAATAGATATAGATATGTGTTTTTGTAGTTTTTTATATATGTGGATGTATGCATGTATGTATATATATATATATATATATATGTATATATATATGTGTGTGTATATATATATATATATATATATATGTGTGTGTGTGTGTGTGTGTGTTTGTGTGTGTTTGTGTGTGTAAGCTACAGGAAAACTAAATAGGATTTTTGTGAAGAGGAAACTGAGTGATGATATAATTATACATATATATATATATATATATATATATATATATATATATATATATATATAAATATATATATATATATATATATATATATAAATATTGACACACACACTAACAGACTCGCACATACTTGCAAAAATGCACATGGTGACCTATTAGAGCAGAGACATCTGTGTGTGTGGGTGTCTGGAAGTGTAGATATGTTACTAGTGTACTTTTATGAGAGATCAATATACATATATATGTATCTGTGTGTATGTATATATATATATATATACATATATATATATATATTTATATATATATATATATATATATATATATATATGTATATGTATATATATATATATATATATATATTAAGGTTTTCTAATTTCTTTGGACATTATCAAAAGTGTATTATGTTAATTACACTGTGCAAACATAAAAGTTCGGAATAAACGATAGCAAGGAAGAAATGGCAGAGTAAAAATTTAACGAATTTTTCAAAGAGAAAAAAAAAAACGCTGAATACCGTTTTCATTCCAAAGTTGATTATGTGTACAACGAATATAACCAACTTGGGTTTTATTTACTTCATTTACGAAATCAATCAAAAACAAAAGGATGGTTAGTGTTGATTTAATCTTTCAAACCCAATGCCTTATCTGCTTTAATTCTTATCCTTATTCAAAAGTCTGATATTTTTATAAATTTCATGTTTGCATAACTTCGTATTTTTGAGATTATCTGAATAATCATGAGTTACGACGAATGTGTTGTTAAATGTCTTTTATTCCATTGACAGCATCTCACTTTGCAATCACGGTTTTAAAGTGCTTTTCCTTTATGACACAGGAAGAGGGTTATCGCTTTTGTTTCTCTAATTAATTGATAATGGCAATGAAAAGGGATTGAATCATTTCCTCATCATGGAGAAGACTTGGGGTTCATTGTTAAGGAAATTGGTTATACTGTATATTGAATTAGGGCATAGAAAATCGCTGCATTAATGAGGCTGTGCTTTGTTTATTATAATCGCTCCGCCTTATCATTCTGTCTTTATTATTATTATTATTATTATTATTATTATTATTATTATTATTATTATTATTATTATTATTATTATTATTATTAGCGAAGCTACAACCCTAGTTAAAAAAGCTGAAAGGGTTCAAGAAGGAAAACGGAAATAGATAAATTACATAAGAGGTAATGAATAATTTATATAAAATATTTTAAGATCATTATCAACGTTGAAATAGATTTGCCATATATAAACTATGAAGAGAGACTTATGACAGCCTAGTCAGTATAAAATCATTCAATTGCCAAATGAGCAATACCATTTCAGGATCTAGTCTTAGTGGAATAAAACAGCTTTTTTCCTCTTTTTATATATCTCAACTTCTCTCTTCGTTCCCCCGAAATCCCAATTTATCGTCCTTTTCTCCTATCCACCTCTATCCTCCTACATTGCCTCTACTATGCGTCCTTACCTTGCCACCCCACAAATGTTCATCAAATCTCCAGCGTGCAATTATCTTTGAGTTTGTGCCAACTTTCTAAGGTGTCACGGGGGAGGAGGGAAGGTGCTCACTCTCACACCTTCCCCATGTTACCTCTTACTCTTGCACCCACTTACAGTTAAGCCTCGCACCCGCATTGTATCTAATGCCTTTCATGTAGCAAACTAAAACTTTAGAATCGGTTTATCTCTCTCTCTCTCTCTCTCTCTCTCTCTCTCTCTCTCTCTCTCTCTCTCTCTCATTTTCTTTCTTCTTAATGGATAGTTTCATGTAGCTGTGGGGAGCTCACTGGAAATCTTAATTTCTTAAAGAAATTTTTAGAAGTTTTAAACATGATAATTGAGTTGGAGTTTTCTTGTATCCATACCCGCCCTCTCTCTCTCTCTCTCTCTCTCTCTCTCTCTCTCTCTCTCTCTCATTTCCTTTCTTCTTAATGGTTAGTATCCTATAACTGTGGGGGACTCACTGGAAATCTTAATTTCATAAAGAAATTTCCAGAAGTTTTAAACACGATCATAGAGATTGGAGTTTTCTTGTATCCGTGCTCTCTCTCTCTCTCTCTCTCTCTCTCTCTCTCTCTCTCCTCTCTCTCTCTACTGTTAGAGGAAAAAAAGTACATTCCTCGATTTTTTAACTCTACAGTAAAATTTTCCTTGGTGGATAAAATTCCCTCTTAGTTTATAAAACTAT
>NC_090765.1:4153865-4158865 GCF_036898095.1 Palaemon carinicauda | reverse complement strand
CACAATCAAAGGTTTTTCATAGTCCACAAATCCCATCAAAAGTGGATTGCTATATCCCATACATTTCTGTACCACATGTCTTAAAATTAAAATTTGGTCATTATAACTTCTACCTTTTCTAAATCCTGCTTGTTCATCTCTCAACTTTTCATCAATCTTTCTCTCTAGTCTGTTTACAAAGAGTATACTATATATATTTTCATTACAACTGACGTAAGTGTGATGTCTCTGTGATAATAGCAATTAATCAGGTCTCCGTTTTTGCCACTTTCACCAACACTCCAAGTTCCCAATCATCAGTCTTTGCCTCTTCACGCAGCATTCTACAAAATAAGTATTCTGGGATCCACTTCATTTTCGACCAACATCATCTCAGCAGTTATTCCATCGTACCCTGGGGCTTCCTATCTCTTTATTTTTTTTAATGATTGCTTCATATTCAAATACAGTGAATTCATTCATGGGCACATCAAGGTTTTCCTCATCTTCAGGTATATCACTAGAATTATTCCCTTCATATATCCTATTCATGACTTCACTCAAGTGTTCTATCCAGCTTTGCCTTTCTTCATCTTCTGGTGTTATAACAGATCCGTGTCTCTCTTTGATGAGAATATGCTTCTTCTTCTTTGCCCTAGTAGAGATCTCATTAATAATTCTATTAGTAATTCTTACGCCATACCCTCTCCCTGAATTCATAACTCTGTCAGCCTCATCTGCTTTTCTGTATAGATATTATCTCCAGTCATTTCTAGTTTTTCTTTTGACTTCACTATCAATACTGGAATACTTAGCATGCTCTACCGCGTAATTTTCATTACTTCCTCGAAAACTTGCAACAATCAATTTCTGTGATTGTCGTCAATGACCTTAGATGTCAGGATGCCAGAAAACCTCAAATCAATCAATCAATCTGTCTTTGTCTACTTTTTATAGTATTCCAAGTATCATTTAATAGCCATGGTTTTCTCCTTGTAACTGCATGTCCAAAAACTTCACTACTAACTGACATATATGTTCTTAATATCACACCATTCTTTATTAATCGTCTGCTCTTCGTCTTTTAATATCTCAAAGACTGCAAATCGATTCATACAATCAATTTCAAATGTTTCTTTGTGTTCATCTTTTAGATGCTCAGTTGGATCAAACATAGGTATTTCATCTATATTTCTGTTGGGTACTTTCAGTTTATAATTTCAGTGTGGGAATGAGGAGCTGGTGATCATTATCAATATCTGCACCTCTTATAGATTCTTACATTTCTCAGAGTCCTCCTTCTCTCTTTATCAATGGTAATGTGATCTCTCTGATTTTTGTAATTGCCACATGGTGAAGTCCATGTATATTGTGCTGGAAAAGAGTACCTCCAATAATAAGATTGTTTGTTGAAAAAAAACTTATAAAATGTGCCCCATTTTCATTTGCAACTCCACCAAAATCTTCTACACCCCATCACATTCTCTATAGCTTGATTATTCCTTCCAACTTTAGCAATGAAGTCGCCAATCAAAATTTTCACATCTCTCTCTCTCTCTCTCTCTCTCTCTCTCTCCTCATCTCTCTCTCCTCTCTCTCTCTCCTTCTCTCTCTCTCTGGGAACTGATCTATTATCACTCTACAGTTCTTCATAGTATTCATTAAACCTTTCTTCAGAGGAAACATTTGTTGGTGCATGGAAAACTATAATAATCATATAACGCTGTTTGTATTTAAACTTTGAAAGTAACACTCTACCATTACAGCATTCCATTCCGTTAATGCCTTTTCTGTTCTTTGTGTCATCATCATTCCTACAAATTCTCTTCCAATCCCATCAGTTCTTCCTGAGCAGATATAGATATTGCCTTGATCTAAGATTTCTTTAATAATCCCTTACAACGTGTTTCAGTTAGGGCCAAAACATCCAAACTATATTTCATAAATTCATTCTCCACTTGCTCTAACTTCCCAATCTGATCCATGGTTGTAACATTCCAATTACCAATTTTAATTTTTTCCTTAGTATTTATAAACCATGAAATTCTTAGCACCCTACTACGCCCGGAACTGTGGGCCATTCTGTCATTTTTGTTTTCCATAGACTGCCTAAATTCAATATGGATTCATTAGCTAAATTCATCAAAGGATAGCCACGTCCTTGTGATGCGCAGGGCCTATCTAACTAAGGCATGTGACCCCTGCCAGTCCACACCAATTCTAGTGAGATCATCCACCAGCTATCTGGAGTAAAAGCTGAAAAGACATCTTGGCTATCGCCTTAAACGCAATCCGTCATCCTGCTGCCAGTGACTTCATTGGGTAAGGGGAGAAAAAGCTGTCATAGCTGAGTGAGAGGAGGGTGTGTGTACGTGGGTCCATAATATGTAAATATTTGTCAGTGTTTTTTAGTGGGTCGTGTTCACTATTATATATGTGTGTGTATATATATATATATATATATATATATATATATATATATATATATATATATATATATATATATATGTATATATATATATATATATATATATATATATATATATATATATATATATATATATATATATATATATATATATATATATATATTTATATATATATATGTGTGTGTGTGTGTGTGCGTATGTGTATGTGTGTGTTTGTAGTTCCCCTTTCCCTATTTATTCCTCTGAGGATAAGTTTATTTCAATTTGAAGTCTAGGCGTTACAAGAACAATGTCACAAGAACGAGTTAGTTTTAGATTCATATGGAGGTCGTCATGCTAGAGTGTATTTTTTATTATTTAATAAATTTTCCTGTTCTGGGTTACACCCTGACGATTTACTTTATTTGAAGTATTTTTATGGTATCCTATTTTTTGTTAATTCCGTTCTAGGAGTAGTTTGTGTATCGTATTTTTGTATGCACTCAATATATTAAATTGCGTCTCCACTGTGTCTTGTAAGTGCTTAGTAAACGTCTGCAGAATGCACACAGAGAACTGTTTTATTTTAAGCTGTAAAGACTGAATGGACCCTTCTTCACTCCTCTCTCTCTCTCTCTCTCTCTCTCTCTCTCTCTCTCTCTCTCTCTCTCTCTCTCTCTCTCTCTCTCTCTCTCTCTCATCCGCTTTGTCAAAAGTGACAGGAATTTTGGTTAATCCGGTAATGGTTTCTCAAAAAGTGCTCCTTTGTCTCAAAACATTGCAAGAGTTTAAATTATACAATTTTCCCCCCTTATTTATCTACGAGTATATAATAAAGTGCAATATGTTTTGCTATATATATATATATATATATATATATATATATATATATATATATATATATATATATATATGCGTGTGTGTGTATATATATACATATATATATGTATATATATGTGTGTGTATATATATATATATATATATATATATATATATATATATATATATATATATATATATATATATATATCCTATCACGGTAAGCGGCATAGGCAGATGTATAACTACTCGGTCTCGCCTCATTCCTCAAATAGCGGAGAGATTGAGTAGGTTGAGTAACTAGTCATACTGAGAGGTGCACTTGGTAGTCACAAGCTCCTACAAATTGCCGAAACTGCCGAGTAGTAGTTAGGGAAGGGGAAGTGAGGAGAGGGTTGAATGTCATGTGTACAGGTGCGTGTGTGTGCATATCTACGAAAAAAAATTTATTCCAGACAATTTACGGGTCGTGTACACTAATATACACAGTATTAAATAATCGTACTGATGATGATCTAAGTACCACCAAACAAATACCTATGTTCGGTGATCCTTCCAGGATTTTACAGATAGTTTTCGTATATCAAATGGCATATGGGTACGGGAATAATTTGCATTAGGATATTCAGTCATTTTTTTTACCATAGCTGTGACTTATTTCAGTCAGCTCACTGTCAGGTTCTTAAATTATTACTTAAATCAACAGCAGCAGTACAAAGTTCATGAAATATATATATATATATATATATATATATATATATATATATATATATATATATATATATATATATATATATATATATATATATATATATATATATATGTAGACATACATACATATATATATATATATATATATATATATATATATAGTGTATATATACATACATATATATGTGTACTATATATAAATTTATATCTATATATATATATATATATATATATATATATATATATATATATATATATATATATATATATATATATATATATATATATATATATATATATATATATATCCTAAATGTAATCTAACAATTCAATATGTCTCTTAAAGAGCCCCACAAAAAAAAAACATCAAATAATCACCATATTTCGGTCAATACACTTTTCATGGAAGATAATAATTCATCACCTTTACTATTACGGACTCGATGAAAGTCACTGTCATTGACGACTAAGGCAACTGCAGTCTTGCTGTTTGGTTTCTTTTATTCTCGTATTCCTTAGTATTTGTTAGAATATTTATTTTCAATGTGATTATGTATTTCGTATTAATACGAGTTGATAATTTTCTGTATTTATTTCTCTTTATAGTTTTTTTTTTTTTTTTTTACTGACGTGAAAAATACGCATAACTTTTCCGTAATAGCTTATTTCAACATAATGCCCCTTTCATTAATATTAATTGGGGGGTGGGGGGATGAAACAAATTCCTTGCGTGCTTAGGAGACCCAAGAGCAAACCATTTTCCGTGCAGTTTTGTTCAGTAACCTCCAGCCTTGTCAGCCCATGATCCGTAATTGCTGGTGATCATAAATCTCATATTATTGGATGGTGTAAATCATCAGGAGACATAAATTTTCTTGACATACTCTATTGCTCCCCGGAGTCGAGAGACATCGGTGTTTGTTTGTCCTGTTACTCTCTTTCTAAATACTAAAGACGGCGACCACATAGCCTAACTATACACTAAAAGTCTGGGTACAAATGGTTGGGACTTGATGAAAATTGGAGTTGTTGCTCCATTTCTTATCCCAATTCATCGTTCGTTTTCTATGGAAAAGGGATAAT
>NC_090765.1:4128865-4148865 GCF_036898095.1 Palaemon carinicauda | reverse complement strand
TATTTCCTGTGATGATGCTTCTAGCTAACCTAGTTTTGAAGATTTCAAAATAAATTTTAGACTAGAAAGGGGATTAGAAATTGCCAATTTGCATTACAAATGTCCATCTATAATATTACATTAATAGTAAAACGTGTGTTAACAATGAACAATTGTAAAACTGTAAACATTTTTAAATAACACCAGGTAAATTTTAAATGTTTTTGTCAGCTATCTCTCTCTCTCTCTCTCTCTCTCTCTCTCTCTCTCTCTCTCTCTCTCTCTCTCTCTCTCTCTCTCTCTCTCTCTCTCTCTCTCTCTCTCTCTTGAACTATTTTGTTTTAATATATTTTTTCGTTTCTCTATCACAATCGGTTATTCATTCTTATGCAATAGCCCAAAGTATGTTTATAGGATACCATTCAAAAGCTATAGAAAAATAATTGTTGAACATAAATATAACGTAGCAAGAGAGATCTCAGAAGCACAATTAGCAATAAATTTTCCAATTGAATGCAAGAAGTCAAAAAAGATTTTCAGTCAAAATAATTTTATATCGAAAAATATAATTGAATCTGCCTGTATTTTCCATATTAAATGTATCCATTTTGACTAAAACTCTGGCTTATGTAAATTAGATCCAGTTTCCTTCACATTTTAAAATCACCAATATAGATTCCAATAGGTCTTTGATTTCTCTCTCTCTCTCTCTCTCTCTCTCTCTCTCTCTCTCTCTCTCTCTCTCTCTCTCTCTCTCTCTCTCATGTATGTGCATGTATACTTCTATAAATGTTGACTGTTTTGTATATTTATGTAAATCATATTTCGTACATCAAATTAACTTTTGCATATGCAAATGCTACTATTCCTTTGCCTCAGTTAGATCTGTGGTTGCCGAATCCCTCGATAGAGATCTAGATAAAAATATTGCTTGGTGAAAACATTAGGGCATGAAGTTCAACCCTAAAAAAAATAGAAATATAATTGAAAGTAGATCGCTGAAAATGATTCCTTAATATGGAAATCTCTGCATTGATAAAGTTTCTTTAACTATATACAACTCATTTAAAGGTTTAGGTGTAGTTTTTTTTTTATTGCAAATTTACTTTTAAGAAACGTTCGATCTGTTTCTTTTTCAATTGCGCAAAAAATTGGGCTTACTGAGAAAGTCTTTTCAAGATTTTTGGTAATCAATCTATTCTGAAGAAGGGTTTTACTTCTTTCATTCTACCTTGTTTTGAATATTGTTCATCCCTATAATGAATTATTGTTCCTGGTCTTGATATTAATCTCTTGTACTGCCGTTCAGTTAATTCTTTATGCATATTACATAAGATTTTTCATAATACGGAACATTTTTTGCATTCTGATATTCCCAGACCTTATCATCCTGTACGTAGTGCTGGGCTTGCAATTAATTCTACCCGTAATAACTTGTCGATTCTAAGGTTTAATACCCTGCTGTAAGTTTTATTCCATCTGTGATTGGATTGTCAAATGATATTCATAATCAGTTCGCTGAATCGGTAAACTTCAGAAGTTGAAACGTGCAGCTAAGGTTTTTGTGTTTAACAGATTGACACCAGTCTTTATATATATATATTATACATGACACATTTAATTTAACTTTGTTACGGATCTTGAAATATTTATATTTTTTACTGTTGAATCTCTAGGCCTTATACCATCTTGCCTTTCCAACTAGGGTTGTAATAATAATAATAATAATAATAATAATAATAATAATAATAATAATAATGATAACAATAATTCTGACGATAGTATATCCTATGATGTTGATTTTTATCGAAGCACTTTGAGATGGTTTGATGTTTTTTCAAGTGTTGTTTGTTTATTCTTCAACTATAGCAATCTAACACCTGCTCTTTGTAAACAATTTTTTTCCCGACGAAACTGTCGAACTAAGTTTTCCATTTTTTCTTCTGTACTTCCGTTACTGAGATTGATTTCATGCGTATATATCTAATTGTCCTTGTAAATTACATTGTGTATGTATAAATATATATATATATATATATATATATATATATATATATATATATATATATATGTGTGTGTGTGTATATATATATATATATATATATATATATATATATATATATATATATATATATATATATATATATATATATATATATACGCACACATACATACATACATACATACATACATACATATGTATATATATATATATATATATATATATATATATATATATATATATATATATATAACTTATATATAGAATGTATATATACCTATATATATTATATATATGTATATATATACATATACATATATATTTTTATATATAAATATAAATAAATAATTATGTATATAAGTGTAATATATACACACATATATATATATATATATATATATATATATATATATATATTATATATATGTATATATTATATATATAGATTATATATATATATATATATATATATATATATATATATATATATATATATATATATATATTTATTTTTTCATTATACCGGTGATTGATTTAATCTAAGGACCGTTGAGTCAGGTTAGGACATGGATGGGCGACGCCAAGAAAGGCAGACGCTGTAGACACAGAAGTATCTTTGAGTATCCACTGGCCTGGCAACAGGTTATAACTTTACTCCATTAATACATTATTAAAACCGCACGATAACACTCTTAATGGTCATCTCATTTAAGGTGAAAAGGTGCATGGATTATTCTCTAGATCATCAAAATAAATTGCGTTGCTCTCTAGTCTAGATCATTAAGATAAATTGCATTGTTCTCTAGATCATCAAAATAAATTGCGTTGTTCTCTAGATTATTCAATAAATTACGCTGCTATATAAATCATTAAAATACATTGCGGTGTTCTATAGATAATTAAAATAAATTTTGTTCTCTAAATCATTAAAATAAATTGCGTTGCTCTCTAGATTAAGATAAATTTCGTTGTTCTCTAGGTTATTATAATAAATTGCGTTGTTCTCTAGATCATTAAAATAAATTTTAGTGTTCTCAAGATCCTTAAAATAAATTTTGTTTTTCTCTAGATCATTAAAATAAATTTTAGTGTTCTCAAGATCCTTAAAATAAATTTCGTTGTTCTCTAGATCATTAAAGTAAATTGTGTTGTTTTCGAGAACATCAAGATGAATTGTGTTGTTTTCCAGATTATTAAGATAAATTGCTTTGTTCTCTAGACAGTATAATAAATTGCGCTGTTCTCTAGATCATTGAAATAAATTGCTTTGTTCTCTAGACCACTGAAAAAATTGTGTTGTTCGATAGATCATTAAAATAGATTGCGTTGATGTCTAGATCAATGATTGAAAAATTTGTTAATTTTGAAATCGTGAAAATAAATTGCGTTGTTTTCTAGATTTTTAAAATAGATTTCCTTGCTTTCTAGATCAATAAGATAAATTGCGTTATTGTCTAGATCATCAAGATAAATTGCGTTGTTCTCTAGGTCATAAAAATAAATTGTGTTGCTCTCTAGATAAAGTAAATTGCGCTGTTCTCTAGAGTATTAAAATAAATTGCGTTGTTCTCTAGATCATTACAATAAATTCGTTGTTATCTAGATCGTTAAAATAAATTGCGTTGTTGTCTAGATCATAAAGATAAATTGCGTAGTTCTCTAGGTCATTAAAATGTATGGCGTTGTTCTCTAGATCATCAAGAAAAATTTCGTCGTCATAGATCATTAAAATAATTTTTTTTTGTACCCTAGATCATTAAAATAAATTGCGTTGTTGTCTAGATCATAAAGATAAATTGCGTTGTTCTCTTGATCATTAGAATAAATTGCGTTGTTCTCAAGATCATTAAATTAAATTTTGTTGTTCTCTAAATCATTAAAGTAAATTGTTTGTTTCTAGATCATTAAAATAAATGGCGTTGTTCCTTAGATCCATGAAATAAGTTGCGTTGATTTCTAGATCATTAAAGTTAATTGCGTTGTTCTCTACATCATTAAAATAAATTGCGTTGTTCTCTAGATCATGATAATAAAAGCCATTATCTAGATCATGAAAATACATTGCGTTGTTCTCTATATCATTAAAGTAAATTGCAATGTTTTCTAGATCATTAAATAAATTGCATTGTTCTCTCATCATCATCATCATGATCTATGCCTCTTGACGCAAAAGGCCTTGGTAAGATTTCTCTAGTCGTCTCTATCTTGAACTTTTAAATCATTACTTCTCCATTCATCATCTACTTCACGCTTCATAGTCCTCAGCCATGTGGGCCTGGGTATTCCAACTTTTCTAGTACTATGTGGGGCCCAATAAAAGTTTGGTGAGCTAATCTCTCTTGGGGAGTGCGAAGAGCATGCCCAAACTATCTCCATCTACTCCTCACCATGATCTCATCCACAAATGGCACTCGAGTAATCTCTCCTATAGTTTTGTTTCTAATCCTGTCCTGCCCTTCAAATCCCAATATTCTTCAAAGTTTTGTTCTCAAATCTAGTTTTATACAACAAGAATTGTCAAAAGACTCACATAGGATTTCATAAACATTACTTTGTGTTAGCTGTAAAGTTCTTTACAAGCGTTTTTTCCATTGTGTTATCGATCTTAAAAGCGACTTGAACACAAAGTTCAATGGTAAATATATAGTTTGATCTATTAAAAAATAAAATTGTACTTTACTTTATGATATAACACATGATCAGTGAACGAAAAACAACTTTACCTTTTCCTTCCTATTTGTACTCAACAATGAGATATCTCCTCTTCAATCTTTCATTTCGCTAACAAGCCTTTATCCCCAAATTTGGCAATAAGTGTAGTGGCAGTAAAAAATGAGATGTTTGCCTAGGAGAGAGCAAACTGCACGGTAAACAACTTTATTCCGTCACGTTTGTGTGGCGTAGGACAAAGTCTATATTGCAAATGACATCAGGTTCCTTGAGTGATAGCTTTCGTGTTTATATTTCCGGTAATTCATTTGTTTTGTGCTGTTATATGGGATAGAAATATCTTGAGTGTTTTATAATAAACAGTTTGAGACTGTATTTACTGCATAAGACAAAACCAGGAGTTGAAGAAAAGTGAAGGTTGTGAGCATAATTACCAACTCAAGGGGAGCTAAACTGAATTTAAAGACTTCACGTTTGCAAAATAAGTTTTTTTTTCTTCATTGAAACTAGTACCTAACTTTCGCATAGACATATACAGTATACGTGCATACACACATGCATACATAAATAATGTTAACTATATGCTACGAAAGTAGCACATAAACCATTAATCAGCTTATTCATGTCTGATGAGAAATCCCTCAGTCATTCCGGTTAGTATCCAGATAATATCTTAACTTGTATTTGGACAGCCCCCCCCCCTCTCTCTCTCTCTCTCTCTCTCTCTCTCTCTCTCTCTCTCTCTCTCTCTCTCTCTCTCTCTCTAAAAATAAAGTTTTTATAGAAAATATTTTGATAGTAAATTTAAACTTTTCCGTTGGTGATTTGAAATAGTGTTAATTTCGAAAGAATGCAATTGTACTCCCCCAATAACTGAAGCATAACGACTTTTTGTGAAACAATCCTATTCAATGAATCTAGCATTAAAAAAAAAGGATGCCACATCCTGCAGATGAATGGCATGAAGAACCGGTAATAAAGGTTGGTGTTTCAAGAAATAGATTTTAAAAATTCACGTTGGATGCAAACGATGTTATAACGTCAATGAAGCTAAACGCTTCAAGTCGTTGTTAAGGCTTATGTCATCATTGCTTCAAACCGTGCGAATTTGAGATGAAGCTTTAACTCGTGACGTATTTCTTTTTCTGGACTTACCAATTAACGTTCAAGATGTTCCTCACCTTATTAAAGGAACTTCTAACCCAAAGACCTCCCGGAGTGTCAGAGTGGTTGCAAAGCCAATAAGTGTACTTCACCCTTTTAAAAATTGTTTCAAATCATCCGGGTAAAGTCAATTAAAAGTCCAAAATTGACCATGACCAGAAATTTGACAATGTAAAGGTAACCTTGATGCAAGTCAAATACAGGTAAATAGATTAGGAAATAAAAATCAAATCTTGTAGTGCCAATTACGAGAAGCAAAGTTAACTCACACCTTACTTTTTTCGGGACTCACCAATTGGGTATGCTGATGTATACTAGTCACAGTCACTATATATATATATATATATATATATATATATATATATATATATATATATATATATGTGTGTGTGTGTGTGTGTATATATATATATATATATATATATATATATATATATATATATCATGGGTAATCATTTCGATGTGTAAGTTAAAATTTAAAAACTAAATTGACGTTATTAAGAATGACAAGACCATAGTATTTCAAGAATTAATTTTACCGATAACTCAGATATTTGAAGTTATGAATCATGGCGTGACACGTTAAGTGTGGAAAGAAATTGGAATTTGAAACTGGCAATTCCAAAGTAGATATGAAACCCAACGGTTTAATGATTTGAATCGAACATGGCATCGGCAACATCAGACTGGATGTTGAGCACCAAGACGTCATTTATTAGATTACGTTATCAGATTTAATGAAACTCCAAGTCCGCAATCTCCCAAATAACGAAGTTAAGTAAAGTCCCTCATATCACTTTCTTCTCTCCGCCATGGCATTTTTCAACATTTACCCTTTTTATAATCTAATTTATTACTTAGCTATATTATCAAAAGTAATAATTAAAAACATTCATAAGCTTTAATACACCCACTGGCACGCTTTAGGACATTTAACACTTCTTTTGCATATACCATTGTGATCTTAGGATATATAAGGCATTATTTTTATTCAAGCTATCTTATGAGCATGAAATGTATTCATCTGCTTTCCTAAATACTTAAGGAACGATATAGTCGATGCACCTTGTTTATATTAGATTAGATGCAGGTTTTAAGGTCCTCACCAATAGCAAGTCTTCTTGTAGATGTAGCAGAGGTGCCCATGGACCTTTACCGTTGGCTTCCAATGAGTTTGTATAAGTAGGGTAAAAACCGGATAACAATATACAAAATATTGTTCTAAGAGGCTTCCTTATATGACCAGAATTGAAATGTTTTTCTTTCAAAATATAGTTAATCTGAGTCTAGATATCCCCTGAAATTTCATTTTGCAAGTATTTTTGTTCAAGAAATAAGAGCTCCCATGCCTTTTTATGGAACTAATGGAAGAACATGATAATTGTCGTCTTATTTCAACTAAAGGCTCCAAATCCATCCAGAGTTAACATTTTAATTTGCGTTATCAGTGGTACCTGTAAATAGATAAGTCCACTTATGGTGACCTCAAATTTCAATGCAAAATTTTATGGACAGTGTTTTTTCTTTTTCTTTTTTTAAATAGCATCCTTACATGAACAGTGTTCTTATTATCTGTGATGTCAAGAATGTATTACAATCTTTCGTTACTTTCAATTCAGATAGACGTTTAATTTTATGATCTTTTACATGGCTTTGAATTTTCATTGAAGAGGGAACCATGTCAATTTCTGTTGGATCCTGACACATGTATTAATGCAACGTTAAGAAAAGGCTCATAGGTTGGTAAAAAGAGTTCTTCCAAAGTTACTTGCAGTGAACCCATTAATCAGACAGCTATCAGTCACACATGGGAGGTGTACATGAATGTGCAAAACACATCAAAGACGATGACGACCAGATGCGAAAATTGGATATAGATTAAAAAAGACACTCAACGGAGGGAACAATACTTGGGTTCTGATCTCTATGGAGTTTGATTTGGTATGCAGTTGCTACACGCTGTTGCTTGGCAGTCTAAGGGGGGAAACAACGAAAATATTGGGAGTGTTTTTTTTTACATTACATTTTTAGATTTGTGCGCATGTAAAAACTGTGGGATAATTTGGAGCTGTTATTCATAATTATACTTATAACTGAAATTGGCTAAAATGCTTGATTAATTGGGTATTTATTTCGATTTTTCTTGTTGACATGAATTGCGAAGATGATCTCTTTAAATATGCAAATATATGTTGTAAGTCTAATTCCATGAAAGTTGGAACAAATTTTAATATTTATGAGTGTTTATCTATCCAGCGTATGTTTTGTCTGCATGAGAATTCAATCATTTGTTAATGGTAAATTTAACTTTTTTGCCTCAGCAGAATTACGTGTAACAAGAATTAATTACCAAGCATATTGCGTTGTAAATTGCCATGGCTGCAGGTTCAGTGAAAATTGAAGCGTTGAAAAATTACTCTGCTGTTATAAATGGAATGTAATGGATTGATCTCTTTGGGGAATAGATTTTAATTCTATTGCACCATGATATTTGCAACCCAATGAAAGCACTAATATTTTGCCTTGTTTTTGTTATGCATGAAATGCGGAAATACAATAAATAATATGTCTGACATAATTCTCTTAATCAATAGATAAAAGAATTTATTCACTTTTAATCTCATAGGGTATATTTTCTAGTAGAATTTATTGTGAAGGAAGTTGAATTGCTTAAGGCATATTTTGTTATTTTAGGAAATTTAAGAAAACTTATGCCCGAATAGTTTCACTCCCGTGCTTATATCTTTGGAGTTACCAATTCATATATATATATATATATATATATATATATATATATATATATATATATATATATATATATATATATGTATATATACGTTTGTAAATATATACAAAATACATACATATATATATATATATATATATATATATATATATATATATATATATATATATATATATATATATATATATATATATGTATATATATACGTTTATAAATATATATCAAGTATATACATACATATATATACATATATATAATATATGTGTGTGTGTATATATAGATAGATAGATAGATAGATACCCTATTTATATATATATATTTGTTCCGACACAATATACTCAGCGAGAACTACTTTCTATAGGAGAGTCACTTGACCTCTCAATCTCGACCAAGATTTTCCCGCGTTATCCCCCTATCTCGCTCCATATAGTTTCTACCCCCGCCGCCAGGATACGCCCTGCGGGCAGGATTAGGGCAGGTCACTGCCTACCCGGGTCAGCATCCTCATTAAGTTCTTGGTCGTGAGATGTGAAACATCTCACCCTCTCGCTTAACTCTCGATCCTTTGGCGCGTTGTGATTCCACGTGTTTCCAGTGTGGGGACTTGTGTTTTTTCTGCGTAGTGCGTTTTCGCAAAGTGTTCTCAGTACGTTCCCCTTGCGTATATCCAGTGTTCCTGTAACTCGGTAGTGTTGGCTCTTCGTGTGCGAACGATGGAGCATGTGCGTCGTTGCCCTGGTCCTAGAGCAGGAAAGTCGTGTGGGGCTTTCCTCTCTAAGCCAGAAGTGGACCCTCATTCCCTTTGTTCCACGTGCAGGGGTAAAGTTTGCTCCTTCTCGGACACGTGTCCGGAGTGCGTAAGTTGGGACGGCATACAGTGGGTACGGTATAGTACCAAGAAGAAGAAGTCGTCTAAGCGTTCCCCCATGAAAGTGAGTTGCGTATCCTCCTTACCGTCGGTCAGTGATCGGTCCAACGAAGCCTCGGCCTCTCCGTCTCCTTCGCAGAGGAGCGGGCATCAAGCCCCCAGTGTTATAGTTAGCCATAGTGTTCTCCCCGGTGAACCCAGTGTGAGGGAGGAACCAAGGGCTGGCCCCTCTGGAGAGAACGGAAGGGCTACTAGTGCTTCGGGGGAATCGGGCCACGTGGCAGGGGATCACGCTTCCTCAGAAGACCCAGTGTGGGGTAGTGTTGCGATTTCTGAGTCCCCCCCGCCCTCGTGGGCCGGTGCGTCGGGTTCTCCCCCTCCAGAGGACAACCACGCTAGAGTTCGCCGCCCGAGTAGCGATGCCTTCGGGCGGAAATTGCCGAAGACTCCGGGGAGGTCACCGCTAAGGATGGACGTGTCCCTGGGCTCTTGGCCTCCTAGCAGGGATAGAGTAGACACAGTGCCCTCGATCTCTACAGCAGTTCCCGAGGACTTCCTTCAACATCCTGTCTCGGACGATCGACGGCGAAGAGCTTCCCCCGCGCATCACTCGAGCAGCCGTTATGCGAGGAACGTGGCGCCCTCAGACTCTTCGGAGGCAGATTCATCCTCCGGAGGAGAACGCAGGGAGAAACGACACCGGAAGAGAGAGCGGGCCGAAAGCGATCGTTCCCGCTCCAGGTCGAGGTCGCGGCACAGCAGGAAGCGCCCCCGCTCTCACTCCCGTAAGTACAGGAGGGATGTCTCTCCGGGCGGCGAATGGGTCTACGTCCCTTCAGGAGAGTCCAGAAGGCACCGCTCTCCAGACTCTCGGTCCAGTGAACGAGCCTCTAAGTTGTCGCTACCTACGCACAGCCTAGAACCGCTCGACCTGCCACGCAGGAAGGACCTCGCTCTTAGGCACAAGTCCTCGAGGCCTCCGGTTCACCCCGCCCAGCGGGGGGAAACGCGCTTCCGAGAAGGCAGCCCGACCGAACCAGCCCAGCTGGGGCGGTCGCCGAGCAGGAAGGACCGGTTCCCGTGGTCGGGTCATCCCACCGGGATCGTGTCCTCCTCCTCCAGAGCCTTGGGGCAGTCGAAGGCCCTCCCGGAGCCGGTGACTCCCGCCCTACGGCGAGACCCACCCGCGTACGGAGCGCCCTACGGTTACGGGTCGACCTCCCTGGAACCAAGAGGAGAATGCCCTGTCTACCGTCCAAGCACGGCGCCCCCACGCCAAGCCGAGGCCTCGGCCGACGGAGGCGAGGCTTCCCCGTCGGAGGACTCCGCCTACAGAAGGGTGGTAGGTCTCATCAGGAGGCTCCATGGAATTCCAGAACCCTCGGCGCCTAAGGTGAATGCCTGGAGGTCGAGCCTCCTGAGATACACTCACCGTGACGCCCTGCCGAAGTCCTCCCTGGTCCTTCCTCTCGCCCCAGACCTAGTACTTTGACAAGAATACATTGACAACTTGGTGGCCAGCAGTGCGGAGGCCCCCAAGTCCCAGAGTGCCTCCAAACTCCTCCAAGGCCTCAAACCACAGGGCAAGGTTTATATCCCGGAAGGACCGCGCCCAGGTCCCTGTAGGGTGGACCCAGCCTTGGACATCCTGGGACAAGGCGGCTCGGACGAAAGGGCCTCTTCAGCCCCTGTGTCCTTCTCACCCACTGAAGCCGCCATGATGGAGGAGATGTCAAGAGATCTTGTGAACGTCTCCTCATGGCTGGACTGGTGGGCCTCCACGTTGGTTAACATACGAGCCTCCACAGACCCCGACGATCCTGAGCAACAAGGTCTCCTGACGGACCTTCTCACCTCCAGGGGGAAAGCCCTCAAGTTTATGGCTTATCAAGCACTCTCCTTGACGGCCAACTGGGTCCTTAGAAAACGGGACACAGTACTTTCTAAGTTGGCAAGGAAAATCCCGGACAGAGAGGCCCGAGTGGTTCGTAGCCTACCCCTAGGAGGTGAGTCGCTGTTTCCATTGAAGGAGCTAGAAGTGCTAATGGAGAAGGTGTCCAAGAGGAGAGAGACCATCGCCCCCAGACAAACATCCTCCAGGAGGCCGCCTTACAGGAGATCAGTCTCGGATAGTGCCGTGACTCCTCAGGCCACCCCCAGCTCTTCGAGGAGGGACGCCCCCTCCTCCTCCTGGACAACAACTCCACAGCCCTCCCGCAGGGGAGCACCAGGTTCTGCCAGCTCCTTCAGGTCAGGTTACTCCGCCTCGAAGAGAGGCAGATCAGGCCGCCCCTCTAGGAGAAGGTAGAGGGAGAGGCCCCCTACTCCCGCCCAAGCCTCAGGTTGGGGGATGCCTCAGACCACATTGGCAAGCATGGAAAACGCATGGGGCGGATGCTTGGACGGTGTCCGTCCTGAAAGAAGGCTACAGGGTCCCCTTCATAGCGGATCCACCCCCTCTTATTCCAGCCACCGAGACAGAATGGTTGGCTCCCAGGGACCCGTTGAAAAGGGCCACCCTGCAAAAAGAAGTTTCCTCCATGTTAGAGAAGGGAGCCATGGAAGAAGTCCTTCTCCCAGGGCCAGGCTTCTACAGCCGCCTGTTCCTGGTGGAGAAAGCAACGGGGGGGTGGAGACCAGTGATAGACCTGTCGGCCCTCAACAAGTTCGTCAAGAAGACGAACTTCAAGACGGACACCCTAAAATCCGTCCTGATGTCCTTGAGGGAGAAGGATTTTATGATGACGATCGACCTCAAGGACGCGTACTTCCAGATTCCGGTCCACCCGTCGAGTCGGAAGTTCCTCCGCGTAAAATGGGGCTCCCAGATCCTGCAGTTCAGGACCCTCTGCTTCGGCCTGTCGACGGCCCCTCAAGTGTTCACGAGGGTCTTCGCGACTGTCTCAGTATGGGCTCACGAACGAGGTATCCGCCTCATCAGATACCTGGACGACTGGTTGCTCCTTTCTAGCTCAAAGGCCCTCTTGGAAGAGCAAGGGAAGGACCTCCTCCAATTCTGCAGGAGTCTGGGAATCATTATCAACCTGGAAAAATCGAACCTAACTCCATCCAACAGAATGGGGTACTTGGGGATGACGTTGGACACCGTGCAGGGGAAGGCCTTCCCCTCGGAAGACAGGATACAGAACCTCATCAATATCATTCAGCCGTTCCTGTCGGAGCTTCCCAGGAGGGCGAAAGACTGGCAGAGGCTGATAGGTCACCTGGTCTCATTAGAGAAACTGGTTCCCCAAGGGAAGATACGGCTCAGACCCGTACAATGGAACCTCAAGGCTCTCTGGTCCCAGACAGGCTCTCAGAAAGCGTTGATTCCGGTCCTTCCGGACACGAGAGCAGCCTTAGAATGGTGGCGATGCCAGTCGAACTCCCTCAAGGGGATGCCCCTCGGGTCCTGTCCCCCCCGAGTTTCTCCTGTTCACAGACGCCTCTAGCCTAGGGTGGGGAGCCCAGCTGCGGGAGTAAACAGCAAGCGGTACCTGGTCGGAGACCGAAAGGCAGCTCCATATCAACGTCCTGGAGCTAAAAGCAGTACAGAAGGCATGTCTGCACTTTGCAAGTCGGTTGAAGGGAAACACCGTGGCCCTAATGTGCGACAACGCCACGGTGGTAGCCTACATAAAGAAGCAAGGTGGCATGAAGTCGAAGGAACTGTGCGACCTCACCATAAACATCCTGCATTGGGCGGACGAGCACCAGGTGATACGTCTAGCAAGGTTCATCCCCAGGAAAAGAAACATGCTAGCCGACGGCCTCAGCAGAATGGGTCAGATAGTAGGGACGGAGTGGTCCCTACACCCAGAAGTGGCCAGACTCATCCTTCAACGCTGGGGCTCCCCGGTGATGGACCTCTTCGCAACAAAGCTCAACGCCAAGCTACCGGTCTATTGCTCCCCGGTACCAGACGAAGGAGCAGCCCTAGAAGACGCCTTCCAGCACAAGTGGGACAACCTGGACGTATATGCCTTTCCCCCCTTCACGCTGTTAAGGCAGGTGCTCAACAGAGTAAGAACCTCCCAAAACCTAAGGATGACTTTGGTAGTGCCCTGGTGGCCGGAGAGAGAGTGGTTCGCGGATCTAAAAGACCTGGCAAGCCATCCGCCTTGGCCTCTGCCCCCCAGGTCAGATCTGCTGAGTCAACCTCACTTCCTCAAGTTCCACGACAACCCTCTCTCTCTTCGCCTTCACGCCTGGAGACTATCGAGCGGCTCCTGAAGAAGGAGGGGTACTCCTCCGCCACAGCTAAGAGGATGTCCCTATACCTAAGAAAATCCTCTACCGTGGTGTACCAGGCGAAGTGGGCCGCCTTTACGAAGTGGTGCGCGGCAAAACACATAAGACCTCTTAAAGCCTCGGTCCCTGACATAGCTGACTTTCTCGTGTACCTTAGGGATAAAATAGGGATGTCAATCCCAGCTATTAAAGGAGTACGAGCAGCCTTAGGCCAAGTCTTTCTCCTGAAAGGCATCGACCTGGGGACCTCGAGACACATAGCGATGCTGATTAGAAGTTTCGAGCAGTCCTGTCCTCCTCAAGCCAGGAGAGTGCCCAGATGGGACCTGGCCAAGGTTCTGAAAATGCTGTGTCGTCCTCCCTTTGAACCCCTCAAAGATATCGGGGACAAAGATCTCACCCTCAAGACAGTCTTCTTGCTAGCCTTGGCTTCAGCTAAGAGAGTAGGTGAGATCCATGGTCTGTCCTACGACGTGGCACACTCCAAAGGGTGGAGGGAGGTATCCTTCAAGTTCGTACCCTCCTTTGTAGCAAAGACTCAGAACCCAGCAGTCTGGGACCCGAGTTTTGAAGGTTTCTCAATTCCGGCCATCCCCAAGACAGGCAATACGGAAGACCTGAAGTTATGCCCAGTCAGGACGCTCAGGAAGTACCTGGAAAGGACGGCTCATCTCCGCCCAGGTGCCAAGAACCTCTTCGTCTCTTCAGGTGTTAATAAGAAGCAAGTCTCCAAGAACACTATTTCCTTCTGGCTGAGACAAGTCATCACTAGGACTTATGAAGAGGACAAGGTGGCAGTACCGGGCACTCCCCGCCCCCATAACATCAGAGGCCTGAGCACTTCCTTGGCCTTTGAGAGAAACATGGCAGTGGGGCAGATCCTACAGGCCAGCACTTGGTCGCACCAGTCGACCTTCATTGCCCACTATCTCAAAGACTATTCAAGAAAGTCTTTGGATGGATTCTCCATTGGGACAGTCATCGCCGCCCTCCAAGCTGAGTAGCGGCAGACTAGAAGACGTCCCCAACGGTGAATAGACTCGTCCCTACTTCTTCAGGAGAAGATTCAGTCGAGAAGTTGTTAAGAGGTGAGTCTTAAAATATAAGCTTAAGGTTTCCGCAGTTACCCTCTATCCGCTCTCTGTACCCCCGCATTCCGTAGCCCTCCAGGCACTATGTGCCAGACCAAGTGGCAGAATGGCTCTCCCGCCTCCTAAGGTGTAAGTCTCCTATTGAAAGGAGTTCTCGCTGAGTATATTGTGTCGGAACAAATCAAAAATTTTAAACAATTTTTATTTTTCCTAACATACTCACCGAGAACTACTTTCGGGTAATGGTCCTCCCGTCCGTCCCCGAGTGCCATTCTTCCATTGCCGAGTTGGGCTAAACGTCGAACTTAATGAGGATGCTGACCCGGGAAGGCAGTGACCTGCCCTAATCCTGCCCGCAGGGCGTATCCTGGCGGCGGGGGTAGAAACTATATGGAGCGAGATAGGGGGATAACGCGGGAAAATCTTGGTCGAGATTGAGAGGTCAAGTGACTCTCCTATACAAAGTAGTTCTCGGTGAGTATGTTAGGAAAAATAAAAATTGTTTAAAATTTTTATATATATATATATATATATATATATATATATATATATATATATATATATATATATATATATATATATATATATATATATATATATATATATATATATATATATATATATATATATATATATATATATATATATGAATAATAGTACCAGAGTTATAATATATATGTTTATTGCTGAGCTTTCGGAAAATCTATTTCCATCATCAGAGTCTAAAATAGAATACATAACAAAACCACCCCATTCGGCTATCAGAGACCATTCCCTAAGTAAGGATCACCCAATGTCCAAGGAGAATTTTCCATCTTAGCCACTTCGCAGAGTAACCTCGACCGATAGTTAATTCTTTTTAGTGAGGCAGATTTGCACCGACTTACAGCGGTGCCCGTTTAGCTCGGAAAAGTTTCCTGATCGCTGATTGGTTGGACAAGAATATTCTAACCAATCAGCGATCAGGAAACTTTTCCGAGCTAAAAGGGCACCGCTGCGAGTCCGTGCAAATGCGCCGCATTAAAAAATTTAATATAGTGATAATGGAGGCAATATTCCAATACAAACTGAAACTAAACCTGGGATGGGCAACGTATGAACTAACTCATGTTTAATTTTAATTTATGTGAGTTTACAGCGCTGGAGCTTTGATCTTTTATTGTATATTTAGATTGATTTTATAGCTTTATTTTTATTTTATTTCATAAAGTTTCAGTGTGTTCATTTTAAATTTTCTGTTTTAAATATTTATGTATTCTATTTTAGGCCATGATGATGGAAATAGGTTTTCCGAAAGCTCAGCAATAAACACGTATATTGTAACTCTGGTACTATTATTCATATTGAAACTCCGCTTTCCACGGAATAAACCAATAACCAATGTATATATATATATATATATATATATATATATATATATATATATATATATATATATATATATATATATATATAGTTATACATGTAATGTGCATGTGTTTTTCTTCGTTTACGCGCGTGCATTTGTTAATTGTGTAGATTTTTCACGTCTATATATCTCAATATGTTTGAGATCGTCCTTTATATTACACTGATGAATTTTCATGTTCTTCTTTTTATGCATTTTAAGACTCAACGACAATGTAAGTATATGAAATCATCACATATATGAGACCCTTTTGAATCCAAGTCCAGGCTAGAATCTTCTTAGCAAGTAGCGGATGGTGTAGCCTACCGATTCGGTGTATTCAAGTGGATCATTATGAGACAACCTATATGTCGAATCAGCTGAAAGCCAATTAGGATCTGAGATATAATTATTATCTTAGGGGAGACCTGTCATGTTTTATGAGGCAGAGATATAGGATTAGAAGTCTTGAGGAGGAGACCAGCTAGCTAGTTGATTGGCTGGAATGCTCATCCAGTAGGATCAGAGGATAGGAATTGTGAATTATTTACGCAAGCGCAGTGTTATATTAGGCCTTAGTGTCTTTGATAGAGGTATTATTTGAGAGAAATAATTGAAGTTTCGTTCTAGAAATTGTATGGATAATTTGGTTTCCAAATAGGTTATAAGATTTCTTTAATTATTTGTGAATTATTTTACAAAATCAGTTGAAGTGTCTGCAACACTATTTTGATTTTATGTCACCATATAGATATAAAAGATTTTATCATGGAAACAAATCAACTAAAGAGTCCTTCACTTGCGTCGATGACAAATTTCTCTTCGAAAAGACAAGAGAAATTCCACTAAAGAATGAGGATTGGGAATTTCAATTCTAGGTTGGTGGGAGGTTTTTTTTTTTTACCGTTTCGTGAATGCTTGGTTAATATTTGATGGTTGGGCTGAATTACAGTAGATATATGAATTTCGCTCATGATATACGTTGGGAAATTTTTTAGGAGTATTGAAAATTGGATGTAATGAACATTAGTCATTTTGCAGTTTCATTAGGCTTATATGTAAAACCACGTTTTAATTTTCATCCTAGGAAGTCCTTTTAATTCAATTATGTGATGACATTCTAAAAGGATGTTTTTAGCATACGTGTATATATATATATATATATATATATATATATATATATATATATATATATATATATATATATATGTGTGTGTATGTGTGTGTGTGTGTATGTGTGTGTGTGCCTTCATATATTCTTTCTTTAATTCTACAATTATTTCAAATATTATTTTCTTTTCTGGTTTTCAGCTACTTAGTTTAGTTGATAGAGACGTTTGGTCTATTGAATTCCTTATATCTTGCTACTAATCTCTAGTACCATCGTTATGTTACTTCTTTAAGCATATTTAATAAATGTTTTCATAATCTAGGACATCCATTGCATCCATATTTTACCAGAATGTGCCAACGTGAACGTAGTACTAGGTATGCAGTTAATTCTAACAGTCATGCCTTTTACATCATAAGGATCACTACTACACAGTCTTCTAGAAGTTTCATTTCAACTGTGACCAGATTGTGGAATGATCTTAATCTGGTGGCTGAATAGGATGAAATTCAGAAGTTCAAACTATTTGGAAATTATTTTCTGTTGAACTGGTTGACATGTTTCGTGTTATAGACTATATATAACTGATATATTTTGATATTGTTACTGATCTTGAAATATTTTTGATTCTCTATTCATTACTTATATATAGTTTATTTGCTTTATTCCTTATATCCTTTCCTCACTGGGATATTTATCTCTTTAGAGCCCTAATAACTTAAAGTATACTGCTTTTCCAACCAGGATTGTAACGTGGCTATTATTAGTAATAATAATAACACAAACGCGCGCGCGTGCGCGTACACACACACATACACACACACACACACACACACACATATATATATATATATATATATATATATATATATATATATATATATATATATATATATATATATATATATATATATATATATATTCAGTTCTTAGAGGAAGTGTCCAAAAAGTTGTCGTCCCGTTTCGGCTTCTCAGCAAGTATTTTATGATACAGCTGCATTGCATTCCTTGAGCCTATACCGCCTCCATACCGACCACTATCCATTACATCCGGCTAAGTAGCAGGGGCCAGATATTTGCTGATGTCAACAGAGGCTCATCAATCATTGGAATTTTGAAACATTGATAGGTTACTGTTATTAAATGTAACTTGTGATTTCTCAAATGATTCAGCTATAAAAGTTGGTGGGCCAACATTTGTAAAGCTACTTATTCTGAACCATCAATAATTGCTTGTATACTGTTTATTACCTTATAACTTTGGAAATATCGATATGCTAACTCTAATTATAGATAATTTATTTAGAAAATAGTAAAAAAGTAGTTACTATACATACATTGGTAATGATTAGACATAATTCTCTTCCTAACTGTAATATAAATTTATATCGATGAAAAATTCATTGTTAATTTATTCTTAATAACTTTTACGACTAGAAATTATTATGATTTTATCTGTCTGCTTATAGGCAAAAACAAGGATTATTCAGAATAGAAACATTAAATTCTCCTTTGTAAATACATGCTAACAACGGGGTAAAACGTGTATCTAATATTCCTTGCTTAATTTGCCTTAATTGTTATTGATGATAAAATATCCGCCTAATTACTTATAACTACTCATTATGTGTATCTTTTCCAAGAACATTCATTACCAACCAGTTTTAGCCAATTATTGTGGCCGGTCTACGGTATAGCTAAAGAAGCAGAGGACATGAACATGGAGTTCCAATATCAATATGGTTACACACTTCATCGTGCAGGCACTGTTAGCGCAGTGACACATTTACAGAAACAATCATTCCTGACAATATTGGATGAACTTTGACTATGCCAATGACTAGCATTTGGCTTTTGCAATTTTGTTAAAGGGAGGCATATGTTATTAAAATTGTTGTCTGTTCTAATATCACACTACGTCGTGATCTTTAAATGTTCAATGATATCATAAAAGGCTCACATTTCTTCAATTGATTTATCGTAGACAAATTACCAGGATTATGATTCGTCCTATTTAGAAAGGTAATAGAATTGTAATTTATTACATACCATTAGTACTTAGCTGTGAGTAATTTGCTTGACTATATTCAACATCAACTAATTTTAACCCCAGGAACAATATTTTGACAGATGTGGATTAACAACAATCAAAGATGAAATTTTCAAAAGTATTTCAGGAAAGTTTTTCGTAGCTCTTAACTTTTTTTCAAGTTTTTCAAATTCGGGAACTTCGTCCCAACAAGATATATAGTTGAGGAGAAAGAACCTTAATCGTATAGTGAATCTTTCTTTACACTTACTATCAAAATCTATGATGTCCATAATATAAGTAAACTCGAGTGGATCCTAGTTTGGAATTCACACAAAAGAATATTTTATTTCACTCCAATCTGGCAAATTTTCAAAAGTCACGAAATCTGAATCGTGTGAGTTATAATAATATTCTGTCTTTTCCCTTTATGATGGAAAAAATTTATAGAACAGGAGGGAAAGTCTTGCAAGAACAGAGAAAGATATGACGGATATTCTCAAAAGAAGTTCTCTGGATGAAAGTATATTAGTGGGAATTTCAATCTGGTCTTGGATAAACTCTTCTTCACTCGAGTTGTGTTTCAGATTTCATCTGTGGTTTCGTTTGCAATTTTACCTTGGGGTTGGTAATCATATATATATATATATATATAATATATATATATATATATATATATATATATATATATATATATATATA
>NC_090765.1:4106365-4113865 GCF_036898095.1 Palaemon carinicauda | reverse complement strand
CATGTCACGGGGTGGGCGTCTGTGTCCTACTGCATTCGCGTCAGTTCAGTCGATGTTGAAAAGTTGTCTACTTCGTCAGGAGTGGAGGCGTTGAAGAAGGACTTGAAGGTGGGGAAGTTGCTGTCTATAAGAGCGTTGCCTTTGGTCACCATGTCCTGCATGTGCAAAATATCAACATCGGGGATGGCAGTGCGTACATGTTATGGTAGGTGCCGTACCCAAAGGGAACGCACTAGAGTCACTTCATGAGGAGAGCCACCTGCAGCAGGTTGCAGATAAGCAATACTGGTCAAGGGCAAGCAAAGCCCTTTGGCTCAGCAACGGTTGTTGAGATAGCTGAAAAAGTTTCGCTGTGCGGGCTGCTGACGATGCAGAGTACTGCTCCAGGAGGTATGATTTGAGGGCGTCGTTCATTATTGGTGTGTCCCCTTGCTCGTATAGCCAATCGGAGATTTCTGAGAAATTGTCCTTTGGTACTTGATCAAGTAACGCCCTTGATGCAAAACTGGACTCCAGCACTCTGGAACCAGACGAACACTTCTCCGCTGACGAAGGACGTTAGTTTTAGGGGTGTGGTGTTGATAGTAGAGTCAGTGTCATAGGGTGGCATCATCAGACGATAAGACATGGTAGTGTGTGGGAATATAGGAGGGTTCTAGACACTCCGGTGGTCACCAATGTGTGGAGGTACCAGTTAGGTATTAACTGATAAGAGGAGTGAATGTAACTAACTTTCTTTGGACGGAGCATCAGTATATATACATACTGTTCAAGTTGAGAACGGCACAACAATTCAAATACAACGAGACAAGCATATGCAGGCCTTAACAAGTTATCAGTGAGAGGAGAGAGCGATAACGACAAAAAAAAAAAAAAAAAAAAAAAAAAAACCGTTACAGTGTACGAGGTTGTGTGATAGGCGTGCGGCAAAGTTGTCGCCCCAGTGAAAAATATTGTTAGTAATGGTATTGCTAATTTCATATATATATATATATATATATATATATATATATATATATATATATATATATATATAATATATATGGTATATATATATATATATATATATATATATATATATATATATATATACTGTATATATATATATTATTATATATATATATATATATATATATATATATATATATATATATATATATATATATATATATATATATATATATATATATATATATATGTATATGTATATGTGTGTGTGTGTTAGTTTACCTTTGTGTTTCTATACCGTACAACACTTATATCTGTTTAATCTTTTTTAGATCTTTGTTTTACCGAGTTTATCTACAAAAACCTTGAACTATGGTCGAGAATAGTATAACACTAGACCTATGACTTTTAGCAAAGCTGGTCACGCATTTTTAATGGAGAGAGAGAGAGAGAGAGAGAGAGAGAGAGAGAGAGAGAGAGAGAGAGAGAGAGAGATTTTCTCCTCACATGAATAATTTTGCCTTTGCTACCCCAGTTTTTCCACACACTTTACATCAGTTACATGCATCAATTACCTTCGAAAATAGCTTCAGAGGAAAAGCAGTCTGCACGTTCTTGTGCGGTATGCAACGATTTTCAGTGAAAAGTGGCTGGCGTTAACGTCGTAGTTTTCAAGTTTAACAAATGTGATCAGTCTCATTAAGTATTTCTCATTAACCTTCTTGCCATTGCCATTCATTGTTCCCTAAAGAGCCTCCCATTCCCCAAAGGATCTTACATTTCCGCTTATCTCATTTGTAAGCGTCGTGCAAAATGAGGTCTCCCACTCGATGCTACGAAAATGGAGACATATAACAAGAGTTTGAGAGAGAGAGAGAGAGAGAGAGAGAGAGAGAGAGAGAGAGAGAGAGAGAGAGAGAGAGAGAGAGAGAGAGAGAGAGAGAGTTGCTATTGAGCAAAGGCGCCTCAGAAAGTAAAACCTTTATTCTATCGAATATGTTTGAAATGTTACTTTAGAATTTTATGGTTCTTGATACTATCGATGTTAGTGATTTTTCGATTTATTTGGATAATGTTAGTAACAATGGTAATCTTACAGTTTTTCAAGGAAATATTACACTTGCTATAAGATTTATTTTCTTAAAAAGCATCACAGTGGCCAGTGTATCTTCCTTTAATCTTTTGATGAGGACATGCAAACAGACATCCACACTCTGTGTTCTGTTCTTGTATGCATTAATCGTGACGCTCTAGAACAGTAGGTCAATTAGGAAAAACATTTCTAACATGAAAATGAAACAGATACAAGGAAGGAAGATCTTCCTCCATGAAAATTTTCCGTGAAAATGTAAAAATGTTAATGAGGTGTATATCTTCTACATATTTGCTGGTGATGTTTATAACACAACACAAAATATGCGGACATTCATCTGGAAAAGTCTTAAAAAACCATAAACCTTGATAGTATTCTTTCATAGATTATGATGCATAAGATGTGAAGAAAGCAGCTACAACCTTAGAACATCACTCTTGAGAACGCTGCATTGTAACTGTATATCTAAACTATCGCTGCCATGTAAAAGTGAAAATATAACGCCATGAATACATATCATAGAATGATTGCTTATGAAATTAGTCTTTTCCCTAATGTTTACCCATTTTCTGTATTGTACTGAATTGATTAATTTTCTTCTTTAACTTATAAGCAAATAGTCGGCTATTTACGAATATGAAGGTGTATTGATAGCTGAGATCGTTTAAATGGTATTCAAGTCATTTATAAATACACAACCTTAAAATTCCGATGATAGATATTGCACTAACATTTTAGTCTGTATGAACTGGTTATGAAACCCTGCACTGAGCAAACTTTTTTTTTTCTTTTTTATCATTTTGTTAAATGAGTTGTGTCGCGATGAAAAGTTTGCATCAATTAATCAATCAGGAACACAGTTGGTAACTTGTGTTTAGAGGTTTTTCATCCCGGCTTAGTCAGGAGAATGAAAAATAAATAATTTTCTAGTTTGCTTAGAATTCTCAACACATATATTTTAATAACATTTTATAAAAAGATTCTTATCAAATGAGATTAGTCGAACCTTCTCATATTATGTGGGGGATAATTCCATTATCATTGTGATGAAACAGTATATTATTACGCTTTAAAATAATTATTTGCTTCCGCAAAAATAAGATTTCTAGTTGGAATATCTGAGATTCTTTTTTCCTTTTTGCTTTTCTTTTAAGGAAATATGACCCTAAAACATTTTTGTCTTTATTTTTGTCATTTTGTGCTTTAAGAAATAAGACGAAAGGAAAGCTGCGCATTTTGAAACCCTGAAATTCTAAAAGAAGGATGACTATTTAAAAAATCTTGTAAGAAATAATATAAGTGTTTTCCTTTATGTGTATGAGAGCAAGAGAGTCAGATAAGTTAAAAGCAGTTTTGAGCTTTTAAATCATGGACTATCTAATTTAGAAGTTTAAAAAGGAAATGATCTCCCTTGTTAAGGAGAGTTCTTAAAAATTGTTCTTGAAAGAGAGTTCTTTAATTCTATTCTATTACGATATTAAAACTTTTGAGACTTCCCCCAGCGAAAAAACTGCCCAATTGCAACTGCAGATATTAGCGCTTCTTGCAACCAGAGGAAAACGTGCTAAGCGTTCGACCATTCGTATCCAACCCACGAGAGGTCGGTCTCTCGGCCAATCAACGTGACCCAACTTTTCAGTCGTATTCGCTGGCTTTCTTATATCCAAGACAAGGACAAAAGGAGCATCGGAGATAATGATTACGACCTTAAGAGTCATTCTCTGTTACGCAACGACCAGCTATTGATCCCTAATGTCTCGGTCGAATCTAATAAGAGAAGGGGAACTGTTGTTGTCCTTGATTATACGCTGCTTGTGTGGATGGAATGGGTGAGTATTAGAAGGATAAAAAGATAGAAGTAGGCAATCATACAGCTACAAAGGGATAAGTGGAGTGGATATAGATGGAAAAGGGGGTTTATGGAGAAGGAAACCCTTTTATAAACGATTGGAAGCAATGCTGTAATATTTTGTAAAGAGTAGTTATGTGTTCAACATGATATTAAACGCAATTATTATTATTATTATTTTAGTTGTTTTTTTTTTTCGTTGATTTTTATTCAATACATCAACACGCGATTCTAGAAAAAAAATAGAAGCCATTAACTTGGTATAAGCCTAGGTACAATTGAATTCCCATAAAGGGAAGAAAGCAGGTTGGTTGTTTGTACATTTAATACAATGCGCCTGTTGGTGTTACATAGAATTGAACAGCGTAATATATGAAAAACACATAAAAGTGCTTTTGGTGGGGCTTTATTACTGACTGAAAGCCAATTGTGTTGCTAGGGATTTTTTCTATCTTTTTTATTAGTTGAAAGAGAGTTTCTCTCTCTCTCTCTCTCTCTCTCTACTCTCTCTCTCTCTCTTCTCTCTCTCTCTCTCTCTCTCTCTCTCTCTCTCTCACTGACTAGCTCATGGGAGTAAAACAAAATCTATCTCCATAAAAGAAAATAAGGACCCAGCTCAAGGCAATGGACAAAATGTCTCCCCCTCTTTCTTGTAAAGAGAAATACTGACTAGCTCACTCAAGTGAGCAAAATCTCTCTCTCTCTCTCCTCTCTCCTCTCTCTCTCTCTCTCTCTCTCTCTCAAATCAGTAGGAAACGATTAAGGTACATAGTTACTGTTGGTGGTTATTCAAGAGTGCAGGAGAGGGAAAAGTTTCCCACACCTGGCAAGAACCTTGACCGACCCAATGAATAACTTAGGATAGTAATGGTTCCAACGAGATGTCATTTCCTCCTTTTTGATCTTTTCTTTTAACATTACTCATTATTATATTTATATTAAGGGATTTTGGGAACTTTATTACAATTATACATTTTTATTCATATTTAATTATTATCATTATACATTTTATTCATATATTGCTATTATTATTATTATTATTATTATTATTATTATTATTATTTTTACTTTGTGTATTGCGATCATCCAAACTAATATTATAATGTAACTGTACTGCCATTGTTATTGCAATGCTATTGCAAACGTCCCCTCAAGAATAACGGCTAAATGTTTAGATACACAGACACATCACCCTTCCCACCCCTTCCCCTTATAGGATAAGACTGAGTAATTATACGTCTGGTATTGCCACCGAGCGTCACCAGAAATATAATATATATATATATATATATATATATATATATATATATATATATATATATATATATATATATGATACATTTTTTGCACATTTAAACGTGTTTCTCTCATATTTCAAATAAGCCATATATATTAATACATTAAAGTCTGGATTCTCTTAACGACCTCGGGATCAGAGCCCCAGGCGGAACCGCCCAAAGACTATGATATCGGACCGGCGGGGATTTGAACCCTCGTCCAGGATATCTGTGTGCCAGTGACCATATCACCTCCCGCCACGAAGAAAGATAAAAGTCAATGACAATTCTTCTGTACATAAACCTGTCAAATTCAGGTTCTGTACTTAGAATTGAAATCAACCCATCTTCACCATCGTAGCTAATTGCTAGGTTTGGGCGGGTCATTAAGAGAATCCAGACTTTAATGTATTAATATATATGGCTTATTGGAAATATGAAAGAAACACGTTTAAATGTGCAAAAAATTTATCATTAATTGAAATGGCAAGTCCCAAACCTAGCAATTAGCTACAATGGTGAAGATGGGTTGATTTCAATTCTAAGTACAGAAAACCTGAATTTGACAGGTATATGTATAGAAGAATTGTCATTGACTTTTATCTTTCTTCGTGGCGGAGTGGTATGGTCACTGGCACACAGATATCCTGGACGAGGGTTCAAATCCCCGCCGGTCCGATATCATAGTCTTTGGGCGGTTCCGCCTTGGGCTCTGATCCCGAGGTCGTTAAGAGTATCCAGACTTTAATGTATTAATATATATATGGCTTATTTGATATATATATATATATATATATATATATATATATATATATATATATATCTATATATATATATAGCTAGACACTCGTTCATTATTATATTCGGTAGATTCGATAAACTAAATTTTTTTTTAATAAAGATTTCTAAAAATTTTTTTAGATTAACGGAAATTACTGTCATTATGCGAAGAGCTGCCATAATAAAGCAAACTGGAGAGGTTCGTGGTCATGAAAATGGTAATTTGTTGTAATCATCACATGATAATGTCACTTCATTTATTGTTATTTTTTAACTCCCCTTGTAATAAATTTTCTTTATTGAGAGGACATGAAAAAAATATGGTAGAATGGAACCCGTTAGCTAGATATCGTAGACGAAATATAATTCCATTGTCCTCATTCCATAACAAATCACAGACGAATATTACAATCTATATATCTATCTATGTAAAAAACACAATAACCATGTTGGTATTTGAGGGATAGTTATATTTAAGGGCCCTTTGACAAATATCTATTTTAGAAATATGAAGATTCTCTCTCTCTCTCTCTCTCTCTCTCATCTCTCTCTCTCTCTCTCTCTCCTCTCTCTCTCTCCTCTCTCTCTCTGTTTGATTATTCTTGCTTTTCCTCTTACAGACATCTAATAATAATAATCACGTTTTAGATTTTCCGCTTCCCTTTATCTAGAGAGTGGCCAGTTAAGCGTACTGAACTGATTCAATTTTCATGAGATAGGTCATTTTTCTTTCAAGAATATTCTTAATTGATTCCTTATTGTAAGTAGGAAAACAATATCGTTTGAATTTCTTCGTTTCCTAATGCCTTGTCGAAGGTATGCTTCAGACTTTTTATCCTCATTTATTCACGACTACATATAATTACGGTTTTTGTTTGCTGTATTTGTGTGGCATATTGTTTTGTTGAAAATAATTTTTGTCTTGCTCCATATTGATTTGTGTTAACAATAATGATAACAATAGTATTATTACTATTATAATTTCATAGTATGTCCCAAGAGGAAGATAAGCAATTATTACCATGAACTCTATAAATTTCTCCCTTTTTTCTCAGCTTCAGGCTAATGGCATTGACAACACTTGCATGGTGTTGGAAATAGGAAATTAAAAAAGATAAGGAAGAGGAAGAGGTGCATTCCCACTTGTTTTTGTGGCAAATGGTTTAAACTATTCTACTGTGTATACAGTAGAACATTTGACTGGTTTTAGACTTGTCTTACTATGTGTAAGCCTCAACTTATCGCTGTGTTTAGAATATGTTAATGACGATTACTTTACAATGGATTGGAAATTAGTATACGCTCACGGTAATTTTCGGATCATTTGCTAGATGAATACCATTGGCATAAATAATCTTAAAAAACGAACGCGCACATACACATATGCATAAATATAATTTGAATTTCATTTAAATAAAGGAATATTTTTATATTTGTAACTGAATCCCATGATGTTTAACTGTAACTTAACCGCTTTTATGCTCTTTTATTTCATGCAATTTGAAATAAAGAGTCGTATTTTGCAAAGTTAGGTACCCCAGGCTAAAATCTCT
>NC_090765.1:4088405-4105865 GCF_036898095.1 Palaemon carinicauda | reverse complement strand
TCACTTTCCTAGATTTTCATAAAATTTTCCAATTCCTTAAAAGCTTTTCAAGTAATTAAAAATCGGATAAACTCTATAACTATCGATAAACATCTGAGAAGAGGTAATTTTTGCTATTTTTTTTTCCTTTATTTTTAGATGCTGCTATCTTCCTTTTCATCTCTCCCAATGATTTACAGTATATACGAATGCTATTTACTGTGAGATCATCTACATGTAATCTACATAGTTGAAATTGATATAATAATACCGTAGGGTTTTATAACATCTCAAAAGCTAAATAATACGATACAACATATGGCAGTGTTGTAAGGGAAAATTAGAAGAGACACCTAAAAGTCAGCGCTAAAGCAAGTATTTGAACTCGCAGCCGTTACATAAATAACTAGAGGGGCACTCAGTAGAGCGCACACCTCCGCCACGACAGCTTATTTCTCGACCTTTTGCCCGAACTTGACTTGATATTTGACTTAGGACTTTCAAAATCGAATCACTTCTACGTCTCAAAATAACAATTAATGCCTGAACGTTTCTCTACTCTATGTGTAAAATTGTGGCCAGAAAGTACCTCATACAATAACAAACACACAAACAACGGCGAAATCATAACCTCGTCCCAATTTCGTTGGTGGAGGTTAAAATGCATTTCCTATTCAGAAGAAAGTACGACCCATGGGCCTAGTGTTTGCATACAATTCCAAAGACTGTCAGTTTAAAAACATGTATGAAAGCTAAAGTTTAATTTACTCATTTAATAACCAATTACAACATTCACACATATCAAGTGAAACGGTTATTACAATGTCATGAATACCAGAGGACCAAATATTTTCCTGTGAAAACATACTTGAGGCAAAACCAACGACACACCTGTGACGTTGAGTTCCGGAAGGGAGAGGAAATTTCCACCGTTACGATTGATTGATTTATTGAATGATTTAGTAGATGTCTGGCTGGCGTAGTGACACTGTATGTCAATGACACGGATATAATTTTCTCAAATGAATAAAACTAAATGTTATGAATTGTTATATGTATTGAATTCAAATAACAAACAAACAACAAGATTGATCAAATCTTTAGTAAAAAAAAACAGCCACTGGAATAAATCTAAAAATTCTGCTGACATCATTTGCTATATCCTCTCCAGGAATCCTGGAGGGATGTACTTGCCATCCTCACCACAAACATCAAAGGGTGATCGTTTTCTTTTTTAAACTCTGAAACTGGGGCATTCAACCAGCAAAAGTGTCACAGTCAGGGGAACTTGAAAGTCTTCACAAAATGGTTGAGGGGATCCCCTGCCATCTAGTATTTATGAGTCAAGAGAGTGTGTCCGATATGTAACCGGCATAGTGTTTTTCTCCATTTTCCTGCCAATTTTCCATATTTCCAAGTAGAGATAACAGTCCCACTCTTACATTTGTTTTGACTGAATGCGTCCAAAATAGATTGAACCAAGACTTTGAGACGTCAGAATAGTCTTGCGCTTCCAACTATGATGAGAGAAATTCTAAAGAAGATTTAAAGTTGAAGTTTGATTATATTCAAATATAAGCTTCAGTTCTTTAGGTAAGTAAAATCTGGAAATAAATATCCGTAGAGTTTAATGTTATGGCTGAGTATTATTATTATTATTATTATTATTATTATTATTATTATTATTATTATTATTACCTCCCTCGACGAAGATGGGAGGAGCTTATGTTTTCGCCCCAGTTTGTCAGTTTTTCCATTTGTCGTTTTGTCTGTTTGTTTGTTTGTGAACAACTTCATTGCCATAATTTTACTCAGAGGAAAGAAACTTATAGGGATTAATTGTTATGTTGAGTCGTGGAGGTGATTACATTTTGAAAGTCTTAGGTAAAAGGTCAAGATCGAACTAAGATTGACCTAATTAACTATAACCTTAGCCCAAATTTTGCACATGGTTGTCACACAGACTTCAAATGCGCCTATGGTCTAAATTGATTCTGGGAAAGGCTAGCTGGGTTCGAGTGCTTATGTAGTTATTATTATTATTATTATTATTATTATTATTATTATTATTATTATTATTATTTTTATTATCTTCTAAGCTACAACAATAATTGAAAATGCCGGATGGTATAGGCCCAAGTGCTTCAACAGGAAAAGTTAGCCCAGTAAGGAAAGGAAATAAATGACTTTAATGAATAAATTATTCAAAAAAAGTATAACAACATTAGAATAAACTATAAAATCTTTAAAAAAACACGAAGAAGAAAAATAAGATAAAATATCGTGTCTGAGTGTATCCTCAATAATGAGAAATCTACCCAAAGACAATGGAAGACCAAGGTACAGAGGCTATGGCACTACCTAAGACTAGAAAACCAATGGTTTGATTTTGGAGTGTCCTTCTCCTAGAAGAGCTGCTTACCCTAGCTAAAGGGACTCTTCTACCCTTATCAAGATTAAAGTAGCCATTGAACAATTACAGTGTTGTAGTAAAACCATTTAGCGAAGAAGAATTGTTTGGCAATCTGAGTGTTGTTAGGTGAATGAGGACAGAGGAGAAGTTGGAAAGAATAGGTCAGACAATTCAGTATATGTGTAGGCAAAAACAAAATGAGCCGTAACAAGAGAGAGGGATCCAACGCAGTACTGTTTGGTCAGTTAAAGGACTTAATAATTCTCTATCGGTAATTTCTCAACTGTACACCTGTAGAATGTATATTCAGTTTGCCATGAACACCAGATTTTCTTCAATTGCAATGTCTCCACAGATGGACAGACTACGAATACCGACGCTATCACCTTCTAACAAGCTTATCAACCACAATATATATTAAATTTTCACAGAAGTAACAGGTCTATTACTGACATAGATAGCATGAATTGCTAAAGCGCTACGTCCTGAATGAGAGGATCGTCCGTTATTTGTATATATAGTAAGCTCAGAAAGAAACATTATATTGACAATGCCTAGTGCGTTACTATATATATATATATATATATATATATATATATATATATATATATATATATATATATATATATATATATATATATATATATATATATATATATATATATATATATATGCAATATTTATATTTATATTGGGCGTCAGTAAGCGGCTGTAAAGATCGTTGGTTGAGCGTAGGCAATTGTGATTGGTGGACGGTTTTGTGCCGCCGCTCTGGCATGTCACGCACGGGGTGGGCGTCTGTGTCCTACTGCATTCGCGTCAGTTCAGTCGATGTTAAAAAGTTGTCTACTTCGTCAGGAGTGGAGGCGTTGAAGAAGGACTTGAAGGTGGGGAAGTTGCTGTCTATAAGAGCGTTGCCTTTGGTCACCATGTCCTGCATGTGCAAAATATCAACATCGGGGATGGCAGTGCGTACATGTTATGGTAGGTGCCGTACCCAAAGGGAACGCACTAGAGTCACTTCATGAGGAGAGCCACCTGCAGCAGGTTGCAGATAAGCGATACTGGTCAAGGGCAAGCAAAGCCCTTTGGCTCAGCAACGGTTGTTGAGATAGCTGAAAAAGTTTCGCTGTGCGGGCTGCTGACGATGCAGAGTACTGCTCCAGGAGGTATGATTTGAGGGCGTCGTACATTATTGGTGTGTCCCCTTGCTCGCATAGCCAATCGGAGATTTCTGAGAAATTGTCCTTTGGTACTTGATCAAGTAACGCCCTTGATGCAAAACTGGACTCCAGCACTCTGGAACCAGACGAACACTTCTCCGCTGACGAAGGACGTTAGTTTTAGGGGTGTGGTGTTGATAGTAGAGTCAGTGTCATAGGGTGGCATCATCAGACGATAAGACATGGTAGTGTGTGGGAATATAGGAGGGTTCTAGACACTCCGGTGGTCACCAATGTGTGGAGGTACCAGTTAGGTATTAACTGATAAGAGGAGTGAATGTAACTAACTTTCTTTGGACGGAGCATCAGTATATATACATACTGTTCAAGTTGAGAACGGCACAACAATTCAAATACAACGAGACAAGCATATGCAGGCCTTAACAAGTTATCAGTGAGAGGGGAGAGCGATAACGACAAAAAAAAAAAAAAAAAAAAAAAAAAAAAAAAAAAAAAAAAAAAAAAAAAAAAAAAACCGTTACAGTGTACGAGGTTGTGTGATAGGCGTGCGGCAAAGTTGTCGCCCCAGTGAAAAATATTGTTAGTAATGATATTGCTAATTTCATATATATATATATATATATATATATATATATATATATATATATATATATATATATATATACATTATATATATATATATATATATATATATATATATATATATATATATATATATATGTATATGTGTGTGTTAGTTTACCTTTGTGTTTCTATACCGTACAACACTTATATCCGTTTAATCTTTTTTAGATCTTTGTTTTACCGAGTTTATCTACAAAAACCTTGAACTATGGTCGAGAATAGTATAACACTAGACCTATGACTTTTAGCAAAGCTGGTCACGCATTTTTAATGGAGAGAGAGAGAGAGAGAGAGAGAGAGAGAGAGAGAGAGAGAGAGAGAGAGAGAGATTTTCTCCTCACATGAATAATTTTGCCTTTGCTACCCCAGTTTTCCACACACTTTACATCAGTTACATGCATCAATTACCTTCGAAAATAGCTTCAGAGGAAAAGCAGTCTGCACGTTCTTGTGCGGTATGCAACGATTTTCAGTGAAAAGTGGCTGGCGTTAACGTCGTAGTTTTCAAGTTTAACAAATGTGATCAGTCTCATTAAGTATTTCTCATTAACCTTCTTGCCATTGCCATTCATTGTTCCCTAAAGAGCCTCCCATTCCCCAAAGGATCTTACATTTCCGCTTATCTCATTTGTAAGCGTCGTGCAAAATGAGGTCTCCCACTCGATGCTACGAAAATGGAGACATATAACAAGAGTTTGAGAGAGAGAGAGAGAGAGAGAGAGAGAGAGACAGAGAGAGAGAGAGAGAGAGAGAGAGAGTTGCTATTGAGCAAAGGCGCCTCAGAAAGTAAAACCTTTATTCTATCGAATATGTTTGAAATGTTACTTTAGAATTTTATGGTTCTTGATACTATCGATGTTAGTGATTTTTCGATTTATTTGAATAATGTTAGTAACAATGGTAATCTTACAGTTTTTCAAGGAAATATTACACTTGATATAAGATTTATTTTCTTAAAAAGCATCACAGTGGCCAGTGCATCTTCCTTTAATCTTTTGATGAGGACATGCAAACAGACATCCACACTCTGTGTTCTGTTCTTGTATGCATTAATCGTGACGCTCTAGAACAGTAGGTCAATGAGGAAAAACATTTATAACATGAAAATGAAACAGATACAAGGAAGGAAGATCTTCCTCCATGAAAATTTTCCGTGAAAATGTAAAAATGTTAATGAGGTGTATATCTTCTACATATTTGCTGGTGATGTTTATAACACAACACAAAATATGCGGACATTCATCTGGAAAAGTCTTAAAAAACCATAAACCTTGATAGTATTCTTTCATAGATTATGATGCATAAGATGTGAAGAAAGAAACTACAACATTAGAACATCACTTCTGAGAACACTGCATTGTAACTGTATATCTAAACTATCGCTGCCATGTAAAAGTGAAAATATAACGCCATGAATACATATCATAGAATGATTGCTTATGAAATTAGTCTTTTCCCTAATGTTTAGCCATTTTCTGTATTGTACTGAATTGATTAATTTTCTTCTTTAACTTATAAGCAAATAGTCGGCTATTTACGAATATGAAGGTGTATTGATAGCTGAGATCGTTTAAATGGTATTCAAGTCATTTATAATTACACAACCTTAAAATTCCGATGATAAATATTGCACTAACATTTTAGTCTGTATAGATTGGTTATGAAACCCTGAACTGAGCAAACTTGGTTAAATGAGTTGTGTCGCCACGAATAGTTTGCATCAATTAACCAATCAGGAACACAGTTGGTAATTCGTGTTTAGAGGATTTTCATCCCGGCTAAATCAGGAGAATGAAAAATAAATAGTTTTCTAGTTTGCTTAGAATCCTCAAAACATTTTTATAACATTTTATAAAACGATTCTAATCAAATGTGATTAGTAGAACCTTCTCATATTATGTGGGGGATAATTCCATTATCATTGTGATGAAACAGTATATTAATACGCTTTAAAATAATTATTGCTTCCGCAAAAATAAGATTTCCAGGTGAAAAATCGGAGATTTTTTTCTGTTTTCTTTTCTTTTTAGGAAATATGACCATAAAACTTTTTTCTCTTTATTTTTTTTTTTTTTCATTTTGTGCTTTAGGAAATAAGACGAAACGAATGCTGCACATTTTTAAAACCCTGAAATTCTAAAAGAAGGATGACTATTTAAAAAATCTTGTAAGAAATAATAGAAGTGTTTTCCTTTATGTGTATGAGAGCAAGAGAGTCAGATAAGTTAAAAGCAGTTTTGAGCTTTTAAATCGTGGACTATCTAATTTAGAAGTTTAAAAAGGAAATGATCTCCCTTGTTAAGGAGAGTTCTTAAAAATTGTTCTTGAAAGAGAGTTCTTTAATTCTATTCTATTACGATATTAAAACTTTTGAGACTTCCCCCAGCGAAAAAACTGCCCAATTGCAACTGCAGATATTAGCGCTTCTTGCAACCAGAGGAAAACGTGCTAAGCGTTCGACCATTCGTATCCAACCCACGAGAGGTCGGTCTCTCGGCCAATCAACGTGACCCAACTTTTCAGTCGTATTCGCTGGCTTTCTTATATCCAAGACAAGGACAAAAGGAGCATCGGAGATAATGATTACGACCTTAAGAGTCATTCTCTGTTACGCAACGACCAGCTATTGATCCCTAATGTCTCGGTCGAATCTAATAAGAGAGGGGGAACTGTTGTTGTCCTTGATTATACGCTGCTTGTGTGGATGGAATGGGTGAGTATTAGAAGGATAAAAAGATAGAAGTAGGCAATCATACAGCTACAAAGGGATAAGTGGAGTGGATATAGATGGAAAGGGGGTTTATGGAGAAGGAAACCCTTTTATAAACGATTGGAAGCAATGCTGTAATATTTTGCAAAGAGTAGTTATGTGTTCAACATGATATTAAACGCAATTATTATTATTATTATTTTAGTTGGTTTTTTTTTTTTCGTTGATTTTATTCAATACATCAACAGCGTATTCTAGAAAAAAATAGAAGCCATTAACTTGGTATAAGCCTAGGTACAATTGAATTCCCATAAAAGGAAGAAAGCAGGTTGGTTGTTTGTACATTTAATACAATGCGCCTGTTGGTGTTACATAAAATTGAACAGCGTAATATATGAAAAAGACATAAAAGTGCTTTTGGTGGGGCTTTATTACTGACTGAAAGCCAATTGTGTTGCTAGGGATTTTTTCTATCTTTTTTATTAGTTGAAAGAGAGTTCACTCTCTCTCTCTCTCTCTCTCTCTCTCTCTCTCTCTCTCTCTCTCTCTCTCTCTGACTGACTAGCTCATGGGAGTAAACAAAATCTATCTCCATAAAAGAAAAGTAAGGACCAGCTCAAGGCAATGGACAAAATGTCTCCCCCTCTTTCTTGTAAAGAAAAATACTGACTAGCTCACTCAAGTGAGCAAAATCTCTCTCTCTCTCTCTCTCTCTCTCTCTCTCTCTCTCTCTCTCTCTCTCTCTCCTCTCAAATCAGTAGGAAACGATTAAGGTACATAGTTACTGTTGGTGGTTATTCAAGAGTGCAGGAGAGGGAAAAGTTTCCCACACCTGGCAAGAACCTTGACCGACCCAATGAATAACTTAGGATAGTAATGGTTCCAACGAGATGTCATTTCCTCCTTTTTGATCTTTTCTTTTAACATTACTCATTATTATAAGTATATAAGGGATTTTGGAACTTTATTATCTTTATACAGTTTTGCTCATATATTATTATTATTATTATTATTATTATTATTATTATTATTATTATTATTATTATTATTATTATTATTATTATTATAAAATTGCTTTACTTTGTGTATTGCGATCATCCAAACTAATATTATAGTGTAACTGTACTGTCATTGTTATTACAATACTAGTGCACAAGAACCCCTCAAGAATAACAGCTAAATATTTAGATTCACAGACACAGACTTAACCTATCCCACACCTTTCCCTTATAGGAAAAGACTGAGTAGTTATACGTCTGGTAATGCCACTTAGCGTGATGATATTATATATATATATATATATATATATATATATATATATATATATATATATATATATATATATATATATATATATATATGTATATATATAGCTAAACTTGTTCTTTATTATATTGGGGAGATTTGATAAACTAAAAGTTTTTTAATAAAGATTACTAAAATGTTATCAAATTAACAAAAATTACGGTTATTGTGCGAAGAGCTGCCATAATAAAGCGAACTGGAGAGGTTCGCGGTCATGAAAATGGTAATTAGTTGTAATCATCACATGATAATGTCACTTCATTTATTGTTATTTTTTAACTGCCCTTGTAATAAATTTGCTTTATTGAGAGGACATGAAAAAAATATGGTAGAATGGAACCCGTTAGCTAGATATTGTAGACGAAATATAATTCCATTGTCCTCATTCCATAACAAATCACAGGCGAATATTACAATCTATATATATATCTTTGTAAAAAACTCAATATTATGTTGGTATTTGAGGGATAATTATATTTAAGAGCCCTTGACAAATATCTATTTTAGAAATAGGAAGATTCTCTCTCTCTCTCTCTCTCTCTCTCTCTCTCTCTCTCTCTCTCTCTCTCTCTCTCTCTCTCTCTCTCTCTCTGTTTGATTATTCTTGCTTTTCCTCTTACAGTCATTTAATAATAATAATCACGTTTAGATTTTCTGCTTCCCTTTATCTAGAGAGTGGCCAGTTAAGCGTACTGAACTGATTCATTTTCTTGAGATAGGTCCTTTTTCTTTCAAGAATATTCTTAATTGATTCCTTATTGTAAGTAGGAAAACAATATCGTTAGAATTTCTTCGTTTCCTAATGCCTTGTCGAAGGTATGCTTCAGACTTTTTATCCTCATTTATTCACGACTATATATAAGTACGGTTTTTGTTGCTGTATTTGTGTGGCATATTAGCTGTGTTGAAAATAATTTTGTCTTGCTCCATATTGATTTGTGTTAACAATAATGATAACAATAGTATTATTACTATTATAATTTTCATAGTATGTCCCAAGAGGAAGATAAGCAATTATTACCATGAACTCTATAAATTTCTCCCTTTTTTCTCAGCTTCAGGCTAACGGCATTGACAACACTTGCATGGTGTTGGAAATAGGAAATTAAAAAAGATAAGGAAGAGGAAGAGGTGCATTCCCACTTGTTTTGGTGGCAAATAGTTTAAACTATTCTACTGTGTATACAGTAGAACATTTGACTGATTTTAGACTTGTCTTACTATGTGTAAGCCTCAACTTATCGCTGTGTTTAGAATATGGTAATGACGATTACTTTACAATGGATTGGAAATTAGTATACGCTCACAGTAATTTTCGGATCATTTGCTAGATGAATACCATTGGCATAAATAATCTTAAAAAACGAACGCGCACATACACATATGCATAAATATAATTTGAATTTCATTTAAATAAAGGACAATTTTTATAATTGTAACTGAATCCCATGATGTTTAACTGTAACTTAACCGCTTTTATACTCTTTTATTTCACGCAATTTGAAATAAAGAGTCGTTTTTTTTGCAAAGTTAGGTACCTAGCTAAATCTCTCCCTTGCTTCACTTTGTTTTCTAATTTCAATATTTCGGTAGCCTATATTTCGCCCCTTCTCTCTCTCTCTCTCTCTCTCTCTCTCTCCTCCTCTCTCTCCTCTCTCTCTCTCTCTCTCCCTGATTACTTGGCCGACTATTTGTCTGCCTGGGAGGTAAGTGAAAACAATCAATTCCAGAGTAAATAAATAAACAACATTATTATTCGGCAAAGGAAGATGTTTCGGGGGTTCGTCGCACCCCGCGGCTGCTGTCGATTTATCTCGGTCTCGTCATTTGTCTGAGACCAGGGGAACCCCCCCCCCCCCCTTTTTTTTTCTCGGATAGCCCATGTTAACCCCCCCCCCCCCCCCTCTTGACCTTTCTCTTTTCCAGCCCCTCTTTCCCGTCTCTCCATTCTCTATCTCTATTCCGTACTTTAAGGGGGGGGAGCCTGTCTTCTAACGTGTATATTTGTATTAGTGTTATTTTCCCTTTCACAGTATATCCAAACAGGGAAAACCCTAAAAAGATATAGATTATGAGAGCAATATAGAATTAATTCTTATAAAAAGGCAAAAAAATAATAAAGAAAAAATGCACATTGGAACATAATTGGTAAACAATGGAAAAAATTAATGAACAGATATTTTTCACACGATTTAAGCTACTACCCTAACCTTATAAGACTTACTTAATTTCTATCCCATTTCCAGAGAAAACATAATTATTATGCTTTGAACTTTTATTATATTAAAGTGTTCTTAACGCCAAGCCATAACGACCTGATATTTGCTCAGGTGTCTCTTATATAAGTTGCCTTGACTTCTGAGAGACCGCTGTTTTCGGGTGGCGTGTTTTCTGGCAGTTCTGCAAAAGGAGGATGTGTCTTCAGGGGCAGACGCAATTTAGGTGACTGTGTGTTGTTGTCTTTTCCTCAAGACAAATGAAAAATGGGTTTCTGGTTATTTTTCTTGTGACGTGTTTTGCTCTCGAGATGCTTATTTTTCTTTGATGTGCAAGGTAAACTTGACCCTAGGTTAGGCTGTATAGTTGCTTCTGTGTCGTATGATATAAGTTTAAATTAATCAAATTTTGGAACAGTAATCAGGTATGCATGCCAATTTTATTTATTAATCGATATAAGTGAACAGACCACAGTTTATAATATATAATATATATATAATATATATATATATATAATATATATATATATATATATATATATATATATATATATATACATACATACATATGCATGTATATATATATATATAGAGAGAGAGAGAGAGAGAGAGAGAGAGAGAGAGAGAGAGAGAGAGAGAGAGAGAGAGAGAGAGAGAGAGAGAGAGAGAGAGAGCAATAATCCATAATTCCGAATTTGGGAGGTTATGTTTTCGAGTCAGTTTACTTATTTATTTATTTATTTATTTGTCTGTGTGTCTGTGAACAGGATTAAGTCAAAACTACGCAGCGGATTTTTACGAAATTTTCCCCATAGATAGATCTTAGGTCATGGTCCACCCCATTAAATTTTGGAGATGATCCGGATATAAATTTTTCAGTTTTGATGATTACATCCAAACAATGTGACGGATTTTGACGAAATTTTCACCACAGATAAATCTTAAACCGTGGGTGACTCCATTAACTGTTGGAGATGATCCTGTTCCAGATCTGGATTCTAGATTCGGATTTGCATTCTTTTGTGTCAACGTAATCCTTTGGTGGAGATCAAAAATCTCTGATTGCTCTAGTTTAGCACATTTCCTGAATACCTTAATTCATTCTGATTCGGACGAATTTAATATTTTTCTCCTGTTTCATACATAAGAGGATAGTAATCGATTTAAGAAAAAAATGTCTTCAAACATCGCAGCAGCTTTCAGCCGGGGTCCTTCATCTCCCTTCTCGAACCTTGACATTCTCTTAAGTTTGAACACTTAATATACTAAACTTTCCTTCACATCAAGTTTCTTCGTCCCTGTGTCTATCATCTGTCTGTCCTCCATCGAACTGTCACACCTTGATTTATATATTCCCTTATCCTTTGCCATCTAGTTTTGTCTTGCCCTTCAAGTTTGACCCTGATTATCTTTTTATTCTCACATCTTAATCCTCAAATGCACTATTTATCTCATCTTACATTTCATCGTTTTTATATAATTATAATCTTTCAACATATATTGCCTCGCACTATATTCAACTGTTTCCCCTAATGGCAGTTTTCTCTCACTGTCTTATATTACTTCGTACATATTTACAATTCCTTACACAGCGTCACCTTAAACCGCACCTCCTTTATCCCAACCTTTTTTTACATATCTCCTTTCAGAAACGAAATCGGTGGCAGCTGACGCTGGATATAAATCATATGAATCCCACATTTGTTTACTCTTCGGCTCCCCAGTCATTTTGCATTTTGTTTCTTCGACTTTTGCTTCTTCGTCTTTTTTCATTTTCCTGCCGTGATTGATAGTCTGCCAGACACCGAGTCAACAACGCTGGAAGTAGGAAACTGTATCCTTGGTTTATTTTTCAGGAGAGAGAGAGAGAGAGAGAGAGAGAGAGAGAGAGAGAGAGAGAGAGAGAGAGAGAGGAGAGAGAGTAGGGTGTCTAATCGTATGCAAGTTCTAGGCAGGTAGGAGTTCTATCGGAAACTTGAAACATGTATATCTGTCAAAAAGTGGTTAAGTATTTAAATATGTAGGTTTATTACGACAGATATTAGACTGTCTTCTGAGTTGTATGTAAGATTTGGAAATTCTTGTGCATTTTAACTATAACATTGGATTTAAAATATATGATAATTATGTATACTAATGTAGATCTGTATCCTGACTTGGGATATTGCTTTGGTTGTTATGTAACCGATCAAGTTGTAGGTAAGAAAGAGGTGAGAAGCAATTTCAGGTTGCCGTAAAGACTCATATCGATGAAAAAGTAAGTGTTCCTGTTATTCGATCGTGTCCGTTTGATAAGTGTGGCATTATATTAAAACTTATAGTGCCTCTGATATTACTGACTGAGAAGGCCATTTCAGGAAAAGTCTTACTGATCTGGAACCACTAATTTGTTTATTTTTTCGAAAATAATTTGGTTTTTATAATAGCCGTTTCAGATCTCAATGATCTGTGGCCAGAATCAAATAACAATAAAGATTCCTTGTTTGTGCTCTAAATCGCCAGTCAGCTAACATTTGCATAAAACGTGATTGTCTGGCGGCGGTGTGAATTGATTTAAGATTGAGGTTTTCTCTTTGTTCAATATTCTTTCTTCAAACATACGAACAATACATGTACTTTTTTAAGCGTGTAAAAGCACTGAAATACATATCCATTTTTTTTTTTTTATTATTTTATTGGAAATACTATGTAGATGTCCAGTTTTGATACTTTTGTTTGAGATGGTTACTCGGAAACACCATTTAGTTTTGCATTGTTATTTCATTAGAGAATAATTTATGTTACAAACATTGTTGGATATCGAATGTTTGGGACGCTCTGGGGTTTCACGTTTACATACATATAAGATAGGAATATTTAAAAGAAGTTGATGATTATGATTTGATTATTGAAAAATTACTTTTTATTATACGTGCATTATAAAATCTAAATTTAAGAGTTTTCCAAATATCATTTTGTTTCATTCCATACCGGGCAGATCTTTCAAAGACAGCTGGACATAGTTAAAATTGGCAACTTCATGACGTCATTGAATCGATAACATAAGACTTTCAGAACGTTGTAAAGAAGTTGAGTTTTCTCCCCTTTTTCTTGTAGTCGGTTATCAGCTTTGAGTCTCGAGGTATCTTTCTTCATTAAGCTTCACAACCTGATCACTTCAGCGTTTTTATAGGTTAATCTTTATATCTAATATTGCGTTTTTAATGTGCCTTAGTTTCTTTGAAGGAGTCCATCTAAAATACTGAATATCTAACCCCAAGTAAAGAAAATATTAATATCTATAGATTTTCTAGTAACTATGTTTGAAATGTTACACGTTTCTTAATCCTAAAATATCAAAGCTACTACTCATTTATCCATCGGTGCTTGAATTTTGATATTGACCTCTCCGCTTGAACAAGTTAGTTCACTTACATTTCTAATTGCTCTAAATTGTATTCTTGGCATCGAGTATGGATAAAAGGTTTCTAGATGTATGTTGTCAGTAAGATTAAATGTTATCGTTCAATTATGAGAAAGTGTACATATTCACAATACTTTTGACAATGCCCGTATATACCGGAACCTGGTATTGATTAAGTACGAGGTCACCTGAAAAGTACCCGAGTTAAAGTCTTGCCATACTCACTCTGTCACTAATAAAGCAGTGAAAAGAGGCCTCATAAAATATTCGAATGCTTCATATCAGCCTAATTACCACTTCTCTTGACATATCGTTGAAAAGACCAGTAATTCTACCGTTTCTTTAACCCACTGGTGTATAGACCTACTTTTTCAGATTCGCTTTTTTAAAAAAAAAAAAAACATTTTCATCAACTCCCTGTCAATTAGATTTAATTTTCCTTCTAATGTTGTAATTAGAATTGGAGACTATTTGAGTCAATTATTTTCGTTGGTCCGTTTGCCTTTTTTTTACTAAACAAGATTTAAGTATACCTATAAATACATACATACGTACACTCTCATAAATACTGTGTGTACATATATATATATATATATATATATTATATATATATATATATATATATATATATATATATATAGTGTGTGTGTGTGTGTGTGTGTGTGTGTGTGTGTACACACACATCATCATCAGCCGTTGCTAGTCCACTGCAGGACAAAGTCCTCAGACATGTCATTACTCACGCGTCTGGTTATAGACTTCGTATGCAAGTCCATACCAGCTAATTGTCCTAGCTCGTCAACCCATCGTCCTTTTAGCTTTCCCCTTCTTTGTATTTAACTTCCAGGGACCCATTCTGTTACTATTAGTGTCTATATTTAATATATGTCATACCCATGTCCATTTCTCTCGCTTACATGATGTTGGAGTATGATCTGCCCCCGTTTGCTCTCGTATCCATATTTTTTTTTTTTATTGCTCTATGAGTTGTAATTATCTTATGTTCTAAGACTGTATAGTAAGGCGGCAAGTTTCCGATGCTTAGTTTGACACTGTTAGGGTCATCTGATCAAATATTTTTTGTATTTACAGAAAGTGGCATTATGAGTTTCATAATATCATTTGGTTTACCAAAAGCTCTCCGTCCCATGCTTATCCTCCTGTTAATTTCGGTCTCATGTCCTGGAGAAACACTTATGTATATTCATCAATAGTCTTTAGAAGTTATTTCATAACCTCTATTTGTTGTCTGTATTTTCATTGAACATTATCTTAATTTTCAGTCTTACATTTCTGCTTTCTATATTTAAATCTTCTAGCATCTTTTGTAATTCCTCCCAATATCCACTAAACGGAAGTATGTCATCTGCAAATCTTAAATTATTAATGTGTTCCCTGTTAAGGTTAATTCCTACATTTACCCAATCTAAATTCTTAAAAGTCTTTTTGGCACGCTGTGAAAATCTAGTAGAGATGGAGTGTCCCTGTCAAACTTCTTTCCCAGTCGAAATTTTCAATGTTGTTTAGGATTGCCGTACTTCCTGCATAGATATATCCAAGTGTTCTAACATAAGATTCTTCTATTCCTTGTTTTTAAAGGGCTTTCATTTCTGCTGACGGAATAAAAAGCTTTCTCATAGCTTATAAATACCATACATAGTGGTTTGTCATACTCTTGAAATTTTTTTCATTAATTGGTTAATTGCATGGATATTGTTATTTGAATACCGTTTTTTTTTTTTTTTTTTTTTTTTGGGGGGGGGGGGGGTCTTGCTCCCTTGGTTGATTAATGTCTAGCTGTCTTTCTAATCGGCATAACATGATTTTTGTAAATCTTTTATATATTACTGAGAGAAAACTTATTGGGTAGTATATAGTTTTTCGTTTCTCCATTTGAACTTTTACATGTCCAATTCTATGTGTCTTTCTATAAAAAAGGTATTATGATTCACAGATCAGATAGCATGTGTCCTTTGTTATTTATTATGCCCATTACAAATTTGGCTTTCATATCTCTAAAACAAATGTAAATTTAGTCTTATGTTTTATGGCTCAAGTTTTTTCAAAGATATCTCCAGATCATTACAAAAAATCTAAATCTTATGTTGTAGGTGCATACGTTTGAACAATCTTCCGTTTTTACTTCTTATTTAGTTTGATAATCAATCCTACAATGATATAACTGATACTTTAGAATTCTTCTATTTTCCTGCAAGATTTTTATTAATAAGAAAACTCACTCAATTTCATTTGTTCTTTCTTTTCCTCTGAAACAAAATATGTGACCCTCTTTTAACTGTATATAAGAATCTCCAGTTCTTATAATTTAACTCAATCCTATTATATCCCAATTTACTTTGTTCAGCTGCAAGATCTTCCTCCTTAGACAGGGTGCTGACATTGTACGTTGCGAGGGTCAGTTTCCAAGGGTGACCTGTTCTAGTGTAGAGATTTTTAGCATAACATACCCGCTAGCTTGAATAGTTGTTCCTCTACCGTTGGGGACTGGAAGTCGAGACTGAGTTGTTGCACCGTATATATGTTTGGGGTTTGGCCCATTTTATGTATATATATATATATATATATATATATATATATATATATATATATATATATATATATATATATATATATATGTGTGTGTGTGTGTGTGTGTGTGTGTGTGTGTGTTTGGTATGTATGCAGTTGTATGTATGTATTTTACGTATCGTTAAATTGAAAGTGAGAAAGTTGACGGGTCCACGAATAACGGTAAATATCGTGAATGTTTGTGCATTACGAATATTGCTGCTTTACTTTACTGTGGAAAAGGAACTGATGTAATGAAAATCAGTATTGCCTTAAGGGGTAGAATCGCTATATACGTAAACCTTGTTCTTTTACTCCTTCGATTGGTATATTATCTCTATTTGTATTGTTCCTCCTGCTATCTTTCTGCGTAATTTTTTTTTCATATTGTTTTTGTGTTGTATATTAACGTTTTATGATAACAAAAGTACGATGTGCTTATTTAAATTCCATGTTATTCTTATTTTAGTTGCTTTTTTTCTTTTCTTTTACGCATCATTTTGTTATTCTTGCTTGTTTGTATTATTCCTGACTATTTGATTCTAAAAAATTTAAGGTAAACAAGGTTTTGCCATTTTTTTCAGAAGGTAACTTGAATGTATTAGTCCATGGAAAATAGAAAGGATATTTTTCTTTAGACTGGATTAGTTTTTATCTTTACAGGTAGAAAAAGCTCTCTCTCTCTCTCTCTCTCTCTCTCTCTCTCTCTCTCTCTCTCTCTCTCTCTCTCTCTCTCTCTCTCTCCTTATATATATATATATATATATTATATATATATATATATATATATATATATATATATATATATATATATATATATATATTTATTTATATATATATACACATATATATGATATAAAAATATATACTGATATCTATCTATCAATCTATCTATCTATCTATCTATCTATCTATATATATATATATATATATATATATATATATATATATATATATATATATATATATATATATATATTTACATATGTATATATGATATGTATATATGTTATATATAAATTTATATACACACACACACACACACACACACAATATAT
>NC_090765.1:4073405-4083405 GCF_036898095.1 Palaemon carinicauda | reverse complement strand
TCTGACTATTTTACCAAAATTTACTTATATTTCTCTGAGAATCTTTTCTTTGAGAGAGAGAGAGAGAGAGAGAGAGAGAGAGAGAGAGAGGAGAGAGAGAGAGAGAGAGAGAGAGAGAGAGAGAGAGAGAATGTTTTTTTCATAAATCCTAATTCGCAGACGAGATAGAAAGCGACGCTTATCTCTTTGCATTTTATTTAAGATATTATTTTTAACTTGAACATAGAAATAATGTTCCGAAATGGCAAAAAGTTATATATTTTAGCTGAAACATCGTAATTTTTATTAAAGTGATGGTGAAATCCAACATATTCACGTCACTAGTTCTGTATAATAATACATTCCAATTTATTCTTGTTTTGGATATCCTTCCACGAACTGCATCTAATCTAAATAGAGATTTCAGAAATTATTAAACGTACATTTTATAGACGTAAACATATCGGATATATTTTCACCGTAGCACATTATCTTAAGATCTACTAAAAATCTTGGTGCTCAAGTGTTGTTACTCAAAATTTAGCCTGTACCATAAGAGAGTGAGAGTAAAACAAGTAGTGATGAGCTCATAATTCTTCTTCAGGCTTTAATCTATCTTGGTTTCTTTCCTTATCAAAATGGAAAGATCGGCAGCCAGGTTTCATAAGAAGAAATATGTAAATACTAAATTCTCACACGTAGCAACAATTCATTACCATTACGTTGAGTCTCTCTCTCTCTCTCTCTCTCTCTCTCTCTCTCTCTCTCTCATATATATGTATATATGAATTATATATATATATATATATATATATATATATATATATATATATATATATATATATATATATATATATATGTATGTATGTATGTACATTTATAGGTGTATATATATATATATATATTATATATATACATACATAATATATACATACATTTATATATGTATATATATGCTTATATATATACGCATAAAAATACACACATATACACAGTTAAAAACCCGTAATTTTAGTTGGAAATTCTCTGTAAAAATATGCTGTTCTCCGCCGAATTTTAGTAAACTACACGCGACCGTAATGTTAGCCTACTTTGTTATTATCATTTACGAGTTGGTGACCGCAATATCACTCCTTAACGTCAATTTATCCGTGTTTAAACGGTTAATGTCTGGCAACATTTATTCCATGATTTTCACTATTTTCTACGGCATTTTTTTACCAGTAAACTGATACAAATGAATCATATATATAAGGAAGGAGAGCAATCTTGTGACCATAAAAATCATCGTCTGCTATCCCTAGGTTATACGAAAAAGAGCCGTTATTCTTACGAACCAAAATTTCAAAGGACTACTAAAATATACCTTTTTTTTTCTTTTTTTTTTTTAATGAAAAACTTACGAACTCTTTTCTTATATCAAATAAACATCCTTATACTTGTAAAATTCAGTCAAGTCTTTTTGACTCACCTTTAGTAGCTATAATACATATTTTATGCTTAACGCGTTTCAGCTGCCGATATTTATAATACACGCACATTCACATACGCATATATATATATATATATATATATATATATATATATATATAGAGAGAGAGAGAGAGAGAGAGAGAGAGAGAGAGAGAGAGAGAGAGAGAGAGAGAGAGAGTCTGGAATGGAAGGACAGAAATAAAGGTAAAGTCACAAAAGTATAACGCAGTTGAATAAGGAAAGTCTATTTTCGGTTATTTTGACTTCCGGGACTAACGAAAAACTTTTGCTAAGTGACGGAAATTTTTTTTACAGAATTATAAAAAAATATGCTGCTAAAGTTTCTAGGTTCTTATAAAACTGAAGGATTCGAGATAATGTTGTTGAAATGAAGATAATGACGATAATATTTATAGTATCGACAGAAAACTAAAATAGTGATGAATAGGTAGAGGGTTGATTATGGTGAGGATAATAGAAATGTTTAATGCAATAAATAGCTTCATAATAATGAAAAAAAAATATAATAAATTTAAGTCTTCATGTTGATAGCATTTTCTTGTGTACCTGGACATATTGTTCAAGTGATACATTGACTGCTTTTTGTCAGAAAAACATAAATGCCCCTTAAAGATAGATAATCTTATAAATCATTGTTTAAAGGTTTAAAGGCCGCTCATGAATTGCAGAGGCAGGGGACAGTGACATTGTTTTAGCAATCAGGACAATGCCCTAGAGACTGACACTATATACATATGGTCAGCGCCGAAATCACCTTTCCACTCAAGCAAGGACTAGGGAGGGCTAGGCAATGTCTGCTGATGACTCTGCAGGTAGACCTATAGGCTCCCCCAAACACCCCTCTTAGCTCACAAGTATGGTTAGGGCACCACATCCCATCAAACTATAAATATAAATAAGAAATTTAAAATGATTCACTGCAAATAAGGTCAGGAGGCCGAATTCAGGCCAAAAATCGATAACAGTTTCTCCAGGACAAATCAGTGTTCCATTGCGGAAGTAGTGTCTCTCCTAAAAAATACCGCCTTCGTTTTCCTGTCCCTGACGAACAGCACCAATTTGAAGGAAGTACGACCTTCAAGCGGCCGGTCTACTAATTCAGCGTGTAATTAAGACTCGCAGTAAATGTCTCTTGAGCGCTGGCAATGGACTAATTGACTCAAGTGCAAATTAAAAGGAGAACAACACATTGCTTTTGCAGCTGCAGTCTGGCGAAAGGTGGTTGGAAAAATCCGATTTTCGGTATATTTCTCATATTCCTGGCTAATTGAAATGACTATCGTAGTATTAATGAAATTGAATCCACGCACTCGTGTGTGTGTGTGTGTGTGTGTATATATATATATATATATACTGTATATATATATATATATATATATATATATATATATATATATATATATATATATATATATATATATATATATAATATATATATATATATATATATATATATATATATATATATATATATATATATATATATATATATATATATTTATATATATATATATATATATATATATATATATATATATATATATATATATATATATATATATATATATTCCCCCACTGATGACACGTAATTAAAAACTGACTCCTTATTGACAGGTCTGGTTTATGTGACATGACTAAAGAATGGAACCGTTGTCTCTTGTAAATGACATTATTTTTTTCCTACATTTTTATTCATCTGAACGCTAATGATTAAAGTCGTAAGGTCATTGTAGACATCCAAATATTTTATATTTTTAAATCTTCTTTCATCTGATGAGGCAGATTGTTGGGATCGTTTGGCAATTGCAGATTTTAATCGAATTGATTCAGTGCTTATTGATCAATGCCAAGTTGAAATGGGATTAGATGTTACGAGGTTTTGGACACGTGAACTTTGATTTAATGAGACTATTGAAAGATTCTAATTGTAATAAAACCTTTCTTAATCGAATGACGGTGTGAGATCATTAAAAAAAAAAAAAAACTAATATTCCTAAATCGTTGAGCCAAAGGATACATTTTTGTTAGATTAATTCATTTTTAAATGAACCCTTCAAATAGAGTATAATCAGTAAATCTATTTTCTGAGCGTATAATGTCCAAAGATCGTTTTTATGATTAAACATTTTTACCTTTGCTGGAACTTACCTTCCTCATTTATTTAGTAAGTTGCAGTTATCCCGATCATATGAACCGTTCAAAAGTACTTTTATATTGTTGGATTGAAGCACCTTGTTCCCGCATTGTTCTCGAAGGAGCAAAATTTTATGAATTGAGTTACGAGTCGCATGGTGATGGATCTTATCTACTGTTGCATCGAGAAAGTTATTAATAGCAGGATTTATTTTGGTTATAAATACATCGCTTATTTGTGTCTTTATTACTCACAGTTTTCTATGGAATCCTATGTAAAGAAACAAAATCCAAGGAAGAATATTGTAATATGCATAGATAATTTTCCAAAACTGGAACTATATGCATACAAATATCGGAAGTGAGGTCGTTGGCTGCTATGATAAATGATCTGTCAACAAATGTTCTTTCTTGACAAATGACCGAAAATTTTACGTTGAACTTGCTTTTCACGGAGTTACAAAATTTATAATGCTACAACATCAACCATTCGTATTCATGAACCCAAAATATTTTGTAGAAAATGAATGCATTAAGAAAATACGTGTGTATGTGGGCCATATTGTTTTCAATATATCCCTCGAATCTTGACTGCAATAAGTCATTGAACTCTCTCTCTCTCTCTCTCTCTCTCTCTCTCTCTCTCTCTCTCTCTCTCTCTCTCTCTCTCTCTCTCTCTCTCTCTCTCTCTCTATTTTTTTTCTTTCCCAAAAATTTTCCTTCTCCCGAGATGACACATCTCTTTCTCTCTCTCTCAAAACTGTTTTGATTGCCAATTTAATGAAAAACACACAACATTGAAAGTATCATGACATACGCTTAGATCTTCATGTATTCTTGGTTCTTATTTCTATGATTCCGTAACATGCATCAATATGTTAGAATGTATTGTTTGGATGCCAGTTACAATTAGATAATAAGTTCAAAATATCCTATGTAGAGGTTTTCTGTAGAAGGTCTGTGGTTACACATAAGGTCACAGTGTATCCCCATGTGATTTACAAAATGAATCATTGGTGACAAATAAGAATAGTGTCAGCTGAGAGCAAATGGATCACAGATTTGAAAGTGATAGGTTAGTTAAGCCTAGTTCTGAATGTGAGTGATTACTTTTAAAGATATGAGTTTAAAAGGTATACACAATATTGTCTAAGATATTATTTAGACGGCCATCGTCATAAAGGATAAAAGAAAGTTGATATGTAATTTCAAGTGAAATACCAAACAGTCTATATTTCAAACACGGTGTGTCAATAAGGGTAACGAAATTAACGCTGGAATTTTAAACATGTCGATAAATGAAGAGTTAATTTGTACTCAATTTTGACAGTCATAAAGAGTTTAGCCAAAAATTATCTATGCTGAGATTGGATGTTGAGGAGCCGCTGTCCTCGACCTACTTTGAGTTTAGTTAAGGTTCAAGTTCATGCCCCATAATTTCCTATAACACACAATCCTAAAAATCTTGAGTATCTAAGAGGTACTTTTAGAGGACCTGACTTCCAATGTCGCTAACGACTTGACAAACTTTACTAGTTACACGACTTTTCTGGCTTGTTATACAGTGATTGTACGTATCGAGGTCCATAGTTCTGCCGAAACTACAACTACAGTCATCCGTAGTCATTGCTTGGTCTTTTCTGGTCCTAACTATTGTAGACAGAATTTTTTTGGGGCTAATTATAATGTTAGGCTTATGTTTGTGTTCGTTATCAAGGATGTTGTTCGATATCACAATGATCTGCACCTTGCATCAGCTACCTTTTAACTATGTAGTGAAATATTTGAGCTTTGTTTTTATCTTTTGCCGCAATCACCATTCTCGTAAGGCCCTTGGCAAAATTCCTTAAATTTTCTTGTAAAACAGACTTGGAGTCATTATTCCAACACTGGAGCCTCCCTTTATTCAGTCTCGGGTCATAAATGACGCGCCTCTCCCTTTCTTCTCCCCATAATAGTCCTTCTGGGAACTTTCTTGACAGACGAACCTTTCTTATATCCTGTATAAGTCAGCCTTTGCTACGTCCTTGATAGTTTGGGATTTCTTTGTAGACCCACTTTTACTCAGAGACGCTCCCCAGATGGAACAGAATAGTGACAGTCACCCGGGAAAGTGAGAGGGAAATAAACTGTTTAAAAGTAATGGAGGTGAATGAGATAAAGTTATACCAATTCAAAAAGTAAAGGGCACTACTATTGTGTAGAATATTCAGTATCCTACAGTGTTATTATTATTATTATTATTATTATTATTATTATTATTATTATTATTACTTGCTAAGCTAGTTGGGAAAACAGGATGCTATAAGCCCAGGGTCCCCATCAGGGAAAATAGGACAGTGAGGAAAGGAAACATGGAAAAAATAAATTATTTCAAATACAGTAACCACATTAAAATAAATATTTCCTATATAAACTATAAAAACTTTAACAAAACAAGAGGAAGGGAAATTAATTAGAGTAGTACGGAAGAAGTGTATTCTTAAGCCAGAGAACTCTAACCTAAAACAGTGACCATAGTACAGAGGCTTTGGCACTACCCAAGACTAGAGACTTTACATAGCTAAAAAGTCTCTTCTACCCTTACCAAGAGGAAAGTGGTCCATGAACAATTACAGTGGAGTACTTAACCCCTTGAGTGGAGAATTATTTGGTAATATTTGTGTTGTCAGACTATTTGGTGTATGTGTAGGCAAAAGGTAAGTGAGCCGTAACCAGAGAGAAGGATCCAATGTAGTACTATCTGGCCAATCAAAGGACCCCGTAACTCTCTAACGGTAATATCTCAACGGGTGGCAGGTGCCCAGGCCAATCTATTTTCTGTTTATCAGAACACAAAGGACTTCGATTTTTTATTTTTATTTAAATTTTGAATGGTGAATATATTTATTTACTAAATTTTTTTTTATAATCTACTTCCGCCTTTCTTGACGAATGAATATGAGTTTTGACTAAGCATGCAACCAAACTCATTACTTTGTTCGAAATATTAAGTATGCCTACACTCTATATAATCTCTTAACATCTCGTGAAAATTTAGAAGGTTTTTTGGACGCTAAAGGTTAGCTCCAAATGTCATCTGTGGATAATACGGGGCTCAGCGTTGTTACTACGTTAACTGTATAATAACTTCGATTCACTGAACAAGGGATTTTTTCTTATACAGTTACGGAAATTGGACAACGTATGTGAGGGAACATTAATTTGATTGACTGGAAATCGTGCGTATCGGAAATTTATATAAAGTAAGTGAAAAGAAGTGAAGAGAGTAAGAAAGGCCGGCACAAGAATTGAAGAGACAGTGAAAGATGGAAATGGAAGGTTGTTAAAAGGAGAGGAGGCAAGGAAAAGGTGGGCGGAATATTTTGAAAGTTTGCTGAATGTTGAGGATGATAGGGAGGCAGAGATAATTGCTGTTCCAGGTGTTGAGGTGCCAGTGATGGGAGATGAGAATGAGAGAGAGATTACAATAGAGGAAGTGAGGAGAGCACTAGATGAAACGAGAGTAGGAAAAGCATCTGGTATGGATGGTGTGAAAGCTGAGATGTTGAAGGAAGGGGGTGTGACTGTAATTGAATGGTTGGTGAGATTGTTTAATGTGTGTTTTGTGTTGTCAATGGTACCAGTAGATTGGGTCTGTGCATGTATTGTACCACTATATAAGGGTAAGGGAGATGTGCATGAGTGTTGTAATTCAAGAGGTATTAGTTTGTTGAGTGTAGTTGGAAAAGTGTATGTAGAGTACTGATTAATAGGATTAAGGATAAAACAGAGAATGTAATCTGGGAAGTACAGGGGGGTTTTAGAAGAGGTAGGGGTTGTATGAATCAGATTTTTACAGTTAGGCAGATATGCGAGAAATATTTAGCAAAAGGTAAGGAGGTGTATGTTGCGTTTATGGATCTGGAGAAAGCATATGATAGAGTTGATAGGGAAGCAATGTGGAATGTGATGAGGTTATATGGAGTTGGTGGAAGGTTGTTGCAAGCAGTGAAAAGTTTCTACAAAGGTAGTAAAGCATGTGTTAGAATAGGAAATGAAGTGAGCGATTGGTTTCCGGTGAGAGTGGGGCTGAGACAGGGATGTGTGATGTCGCTGTGGTTGTTTAACTTGTATGTTGATGGAGTGGTGAGAGAGGTGAATGCTCGAGTGCTTGGACGAGGATTAAAACTGGTAGACGAGAATGATCATGAATGGGAGGTAAATCAGTTGTTGTTTGCGGATGATACTGTACTGGTAGCAGACACAGAAGAGAAGCTTGACCGACAAGTGACAGAATTTGGAAGGGTGTGTGAGAGAAGGAAGTTGAGAGTTAATGTGGGTAAGAGTAAGGTTATGAGATGTACGAGAAGGGAAGGTGGTGCAAGGTTGAATGTCATGTTGAATGGAGAGTTACTTGAGGAGGTGGATCAGTTTAAGTACTTGGGGTCTGTTGTTGCAGCAAATGGTGGAGTGGAAGCAGATGTACGTCAGAGAGTGAATGAAGGTTGCAAAGTGTTGGGGGCAGTTAAGGGAGTAGTAAAAAATAGAGGGTTGGGCATGAATGTAAAGAGAGTTCTATATGAGAAAGTGATTGTACCAACTGTGATGTATGGATCGGAGTTGTGGGGAATGAAAGTGATGGAGAGACAGAAATTGAATGTGTTTGAGATGAAGTGTCTGAGGAGTATGGCTGGTGTATCTCGAGTAGATAGGGTCAGGAACGAGGTGGTGAGGGTGAGAACGGGTGTAAGAAATGAGTTAGCGGCTAGAGTGGATATGAATGTGTTGAGGTGGTTTGGCCATGTTGAGAGAATGGAGAATGGCTGTCTGCTGAAGAAGGTGATGAATGCAAGAGTTGATGGGAGAAGTACAAGAGGAAGGCCAAGGTTTGGGTGGATGGATGGTGTGAAGAAAGCTCTGGGTGATAGGAGGATAGATGTGAGAGAGGCAAGAGAGTGTGCTAGAAATAGGAATGAATGGCGAGCGATTGTGACGCAGTTCCGGTAGGCCCTGCTGCTTCCTCCGGTGCCTTAGAATTGACCGCGGAGGTAGCAGCAGTAGGGGACTCAGCAGTATGAAGCTTCATCTGTGGTGGAAATGTGGGAGGTTGGGCTGTGGCACCCTAGCAGTACCAGCTGAACTCGGCTGAGTCCCTGGTTAGGCTGGAGGAACATAGAGAGTAGAGGTCCCCTTTTTTGTTTTGTTCTTGTTGATGTCGGCTACCCCCCAAAATTGGGTGAAGTGCCTTTGGTATATGGATGGATGGAAGTGAAATAATTATGAATACATAATATGAGGATATATATATATATATATATATATATATATATATATATATATATATATATATATATATATATAATATATATATATGTATATATATATATATATATATATATATATATATATATATATATATATATATATATATATATATATATATATATATATATATATATATATATATATATACACATATACACACACACATATATATATATATATATATATATATATATATATATATATATATATATATATATATGTATATATACATATATATATGTATATATATAAATAAATATACATATATATAAATATATATATATATATATATATATATATATATATATATATATATATATATAAATAAATGTATTTTTGGGCTCAAGCCATGTCGTCCTGATGGAAGTTCCTATAGGGTAGCTTCCTAGGGTATATTACAACTACGGCGATATTCCCAGAGAATTTACCTTAAGGTACCAGAATTCTAACTCCTGGAGCGAGTATCCCTCGTGAAAGGGATATCGCGACATATCAGAGGACGTATTCTAGACACGTCACATGGCAATCTACTACCTAAATAGAGATTCGTCTCGTAGGAGGGAGATTGACGAGATACGAATTCGGGAAGAAAAAGGGGGGAGCCGCTCCCAAGGCCTCCCAATCCCCCGATTCGTATGCGTGCCTGGCGCCAATCCTGGCGCCATCTGTATTCCTTTTTGCGTAGCTTAACAACTCGGTGTTTTTTCCTGTTTTTCTCGCAAATCTTGGATTTATTCAGCTTTTCATGGCTTCTCCGTCTTCGTTGGCCTCGGATAAGTTGAGTATAGTGTCTGTTATGTATAAATGTAGGCTCTTGGTAAAATTTTGAGTGATTAATAGGATTAATCTTTGATACAAGAGCCGTAGCCTACCAGAGGTGTCCTGGACACTGTCACTCGCTAGGTATAAATTAGTTAGTCAGAGTGACATTCCTGGTTGTTTTGCTTAATAAATTTTAGCTATTTAGCTTTACATAGGATTTCCTTTCGTGCTTAGTATTATTTGGCGAAGTATTCGCCATTCTGGCCTACGCTAGGCCATGTAGCCTAGTCGTTTGGTCCTAGTACTTAATGCATGATTTTGGTTT
>NC_090765.1:4060024-4072905 GCF_036898095.1 Palaemon carinicauda | reverse complement strand
GCGAAGTATTCGCCATTCTGGCCTACGCTAGGCCATGTAGCCTAGTCGTTTGGTCCTAGTACTTAATGCATGATTTTGGTTTTTCCGAGTGTAATTAAAAGTTTATTAAAGCTTTAGGCTATATTTTATACATTTTAGACTGTGTGGAATATTTCCAAGATTGTATACGTGAGAGTTTCGGTGAATTAGGTAATCGATTCTCTTGGTGCCTAGGTTAATTGCTTATGGAGCCTTAGTATACTTTATTATTCTCCCCGGTTGCTTTCTTTTCTTCGGAGAAGGTATGCAATCCCTTTCCCTCTGTTTAAGCCTTGGGCTTATCCCTAAGTGGTTTTTTCCGAATTTATTTTCGATAAAACTATACTAGGGTGTTACTGTACCTTCCTGTTCCAGCAAAGTCTGGTTCAAAGAGGGACAGAACAACAGAGTTTTTTAGTCTGGTCCGTGTTGTCTGGCTTGGGGCAGAGTTCCCCTCGCTGACCTAACACTTATAAAGGGAGCTTAGCTCCCTTAGGTCACTATCGAAGGTTTCTGTAGTATGATTCCTCCTTTTGTGATCGACCAGACTAAAGTCCTGTTGCTGTTCTTGGGGAGGATAAAATCTTCCCTTGGGAATAGCAACGCCTTCCTTGCTTTGGTGCTTTGGAAGCTGGCAAGTATTGCTGGCCCTTTCCCTTAGATCTCCCTTAGGCTAAGACAGAGTTCTTGGCTGCGGGTGATCTGTCACTAAAGCAAGGTTGGCAGGACCCTTTTGTCCCTTCCCCCTCTATCTCCGTAATGGCCTTGCCATTACTGTACTGTACCTTGCCGGCCGGCAGAGCTGGCCGGCAGGGGTATTACTGTACTGTACGTCATTCTACTTCTGGACCTAGTATAGGTTGGGATGTGGAATTGACTAAGGCCATTGCCGGCCGGCTGAGATGCTGGCCGGCAAGGGTCTTATGTTTTCGAGTGCTGCCCGGACCTCTCTTGGTCCCTCATCCATGCCTGCCGACAGAGCCGGACGGCATTGGTCAAGGAAGCCTGAATTAAGTTTCTCCCCTTCCTTATATGCACTCTTTCGGTTGCCGGGCTTGGGGGGTCGTGTACACTCTTATCCCGGCATCCATTCTATTTTCTTCTAGTGCTGTACCTGTCCCGGCTGCCGGCCTATGAGGCAGACAGCCGGGCAGGTGTAGTCTTCTGGTTCTTTTGCTGCCGGCTGGCATCGGTCTTGTACCTTTGCCGGCCGGCTTATGTCAGTCCTTGTCTGCCGGTCACCAAGAGTGTGGCCGGCAGCTAGGTACTACCTTGTGTAGTTACTGGCCGGCAGTCATTGCCGGCCAACACTGGCTGTTGCTGGCCGGCAGCTACTGCCGCCGGCACAGGCATTTGAACCAGAAGGCTGCCGCCCTATAGCTGTTAAGTAGTATACTTTAAAGCTAATTGTGGTGTGTGCCGGCCGGCAAAGGCAGGCCGGCACACATCCTCCTATACTGTACTAGTATTCTTCTGTATAGCATATACAGTAAGAAGAAAACTATAGTAAAAGTTTAGGTACAGCACTGTATCTTCTAACACTATTGTGCTTTCTTGCACGGCCCTTTGCTGTTGCCCTCAGACAGGAAGCAGAGTCTTCCCCGTCTATTATCCAGGATTTTAAAATCATTGCCTAGGTGTGAGCTCCACCTGTTTCCTCTGGAAACCTTGCATTGGTTACTCTAGTAGAGATAAACCAATTTTGATTTTATTATCTGGAAAGCTGCAACAATGGGTTGTGAGGGAAACACAAGTGTGTGTCTTTCCTTTATGAATTGTTATACTATACTATGCATATCCAGTGATACATAGTTCACTTGATACTCATGGAAATTTTTTCTCTTTACAGGAGGACCCTCCGAAGTGCGGAAATGTTTTCTGCAATGTCCGTAGCAGGAACCTCTGCGGACATGAGTGTTGTAGGAGACACGCAGCATGCGCTGTCTCCAAGGATGATCTCCAGTATTGGGACCCTCAGGTATGTACTGTATGCACTAACCTGATTACTGAGGCTTTTGATTCCCCTAGAACGGCGGAATCAAGGGATATAGCTAGGGAAAAGCTCCGTACTTGGGTAAGGGGCTTCAAGAAGAACACCTCTGGCCCTTATCTTCCTAGTGAGAAGATGAGGGCGTATCTTTTTCCCCAGGCATCAGCTGAAGCAGTGATTCCCCAGCCTCAAGAGGAGATCCCCCAAGACCTAGTCCAGGTGGACGAGGAAGTCGCAGATGCGATGCAAGACATCCAGTTGTGTGACAGGATGTCTGATGTGGACGAAGGTTTGGAAGAAGACCTCCTGGCAGAAGGTCAGGATCAAGTTCAAACCCCGGATGTCGCAGAGGATGGGGTCGACGAGGTGTCGGCTACTCCGGTTCAGATGCCGGAGCCCATCCCCTCAACATCCGCTGGTCTCCCAGTAGAACTGGGACAGGCCCTCTCTTCGATTGTTGGAATGATCCAACAAATGCAGAAGGAGAATCAGGAGAAGGCGGCTGCAATGGAACTGCGTATGCAGTCCCTAGCAGAATCACATGGGCCCCGGAAAAGGCTCAATGTGAAAGACCTTCCCATATGCTCAGATGCTAACCCATGGAGGTATGCTGAGCACATGCCAATGACGACTGGTAAGATCGTCATTTCGGATAAGCTGGGTTCAGTTCTCCTAGAGGAGGTAGAATTCTGGCCCAGCAAGGCATCATATCCGGACTGCTATGTCCGGCTGAGAAAAGAACCAGCTTCAAGGGAGGAGACAGAGCCGAAAGAGGTCATTATTATGGACCATGCTAAGGCTCAAGCCCTACTTTCATCCTCGATGAAAGAGAGGGGCTTCTCGAATTCGAAGGTAGCAGCATTGAGCAAGAAGCTCCCTTCTTTTGTGTCCTCTTCTGATAGAGCCTTCCCCTTTTTACAAAAAGGGTTTGCGGCTGTCCTAAAGGCAATCGAGGCCGGCAAGCCTTGCCCCTCCCTGGAGGAGTGTAAACCCTTGTCGCTGGCTCTGCCTATGGACCACAAGGACTGGAAGGATGTCCATCTGACATTCTCAGTGGGAAAGTTGGAGGCTGATATTGCCGGACGGCAATTCGGCGAGGACCTCCCCAAGTTGTCCGAATTTCTTTTACGAAGAGAGTTCGAGACAAAAGAAAGACTGGCTGCCTCAATGTCTCATCAGACTACTCTTGAGACGATGGCAAGTGACCCTAAGGTCCATGAAATGTTCATGGTTGTGGCTAAGTCTCACCTAGCCACAGTGACGAAGGACCTTTATGGCTTCGTCAAGGCAAGGAGAGCTTGCAGGGAGTTCGTGTTCACCGGGGCTTCGGTGAGACACGAGCCAAGGAAGTTAATATCCTCCAACATTTGGGGAAAAGACCTTTTCCCTACCGATGTGGTCAAAGAGGTTGTTGATAAGGCCGCCGTGGAGAATAGAAACCTTCTCCAGAAGTGGGGCCTGGCTATCAAAAGAAAATCTTCCCCGGATGAGGGTCCTCAACCAAAGAGGAAGAATATGAGGACTAGGCTACCGTCTCGGCCAGCCAAGCCTTATAGACAGCAACAGCAACTGCAATTGCCTTTGCCTCCAGTGCCCCAGATGGTGGCACAAACCCCGACTACTTTTCAGTGGGTACCCCAGGCTGTGCCAGGTCAGTCAACCACATTCACCCCAACGTTCGAAGGACAGTCTTCTTCCTTTCGTGCAAAGCCTAGAGGAGCAGCCAGAGGCTCGTCTAGGCGCCCCTCAAGGGGAAGGGGATTCAGAGGTGGTCGTGGTCAGGGAGGCAAGACCTCAGGACGGCAGTCCAAGTGAAACGATACCGGTAGGAGGGAGACTAATGAAATTTTGGGATCGCTGGACCTTCGATCCCTGGGCCCAAAGCCTACTCAAGAATGGACTGGGTTGGAGCTGGTACAGCACTCCACCCCCATGCCTTCGGTTTTTCCAACACTCCACCCCCATTTTGGAGGAGTACGTTCAAGAACTGTTGGAGAAAAATGTGATCCGAAAGGTGAAGTCCATCAAATTCCAAGGGAGGCTGTTTTGTGTTCCCAAGAAAGACTCGGAAAAGCTCAGAGTCATTCTGGACTTGTCACCACTCAACAAGTTCATAGTGAATTGCAAATTCAAGATGCTAACACTGCAACACATAAGGACCTTACTGCCCAAGAGGGCATACTCAGTCTCTATAGACTTGTCAGACGCCTATTGGCACATCCCAATCAGCCGTCGACTCTCCCCCTACCTAGGGTTCAGGCTACAACGGAAACTGTACGCCTTCAGAGCCATGCCATTCGGGCTAAACATAGCCCCAAGGATTTTCACGAAGCTTGCGAGCGCAGCTCTCAAACAATTACGCCTAAAGGGAATTCAGGTAGTAGCCTACCTGGACGACTGGCTGGTGTGGGCAGCATCCGAGACCGAATGCTTACAAGCTTCCAGTCAGGTGATCCAGTTCCTAGAGTACCTAGGCTTCAAGATCAACAAGAAAAAGTCTCGACTTTCTCCATCCCAAAAGTTCCAGTGGCTGGGAATCCACTGGGACCTTTTGTCACACAGTTTCTCCATCCCAATGAAGAAAAGGAAGGAGATAGCGGGCTCTGTCAAGAGACTTCTAGATTCCAAAAGGATATCAAGACGCGAACAGGAGAGGGTACTAGGCTCTCTCCAGTTTGCTTCAGTGACAGACCCAGTGCTAAGAGCACAGCTAAAGGATGCAACCGGAGTTTGGAGAAGGTATGCATCAAACGCGCGAAGAGACCTGAGAAGACCAGTGCCGCCTCGGCTACGTACTCTTCTCAGACCTTGGTCCCAAGCCAGACATCTAAAGAAGTCGGTTCTTCTTCAGCCACCTCCCCCGTCGATGACGATTCACTCAGACGCCTCAAAGGAGGGATGGGGAGGTCACTCTCATCGGAAAAAAGTCCAGGGGACTTGGTCCAAGCTATTCAGGACCTTTCATATAAACTTTCTAGAAGCTATGGCAGTGCTCCTTACCTTAAAGAAAGTCTCCCCGCGTCACTCGATCCACATAAGATTGGTGACAGACAGTGAGGTGGTTGTGAGATGCTTGAATCGACAAGGGTCGAGGTCACCACCTCTCAACCAAGTGATGTTAGCCATTTTCCGATTGGCAGAAAAGAAGAAGTGGTACCTGTCGGCAGTTCACCTTCAAGGAGTCCGCAATGTGACAGCGGACGCTCTATCCAGGTTCACACCGATAGAGTCGGAATGGTCCTTAGACGCAGGATCATTTTCCTTCATTCTGAATCAAGTCCCAGAACTGCAAATAGACCTCTTTGCGACGAAAGACAACAAGAAGTTGCCCCTGTACGTGTCCCCGTACGAGGACCCCTTAGCGGAAGCAGTGGACGCAATGTCCCTCGACTGGAACAGGTGGTCCAGGATTTATCTGTTCCCTCCTCACAACCTTCTGTTGAGGGTCCTCAACAAACTGAGATCCTTCAAGGGGGGTAGCGGCAATAGTGGCCCACAAGTGGGCGAACAGTATGTGGTTCCCCTTGGCGTTGGAACTACAGATGAAGTTCGTGCCGCTACCACATCCAGTTCTGACCCAGCGAGTCCAGAAGTCGACTGTCTGCGCTTCATTACAGAAAACCCAGACCCTGCAGCTCATGATTTTCTCGCCCTAGCGGTGAGAAAGCGTTTCGGAATTTCGAGAGCTAGCATAGACTTCCTAGAGGAATACAAGTGCAAATCGACTAGAAGGCAATATGAGTCATCTTGGAGAAAGTGGGTGGCCTTTGTAAAGGCAAAGAATCCGCAGGAGATCTCAACAGACTTCTGCTTATCTTTCTTCATCCACCTCCATGGCCAAGGATTGGCAGCTAACACGATTTCAGTATGTAAATCGGCTTTGATGAGACCCATTTTATTTGCCTTCCAGATCGACCTAGGTAACGAGATCTTTAATAAAGTTCCGAAAGCCTGCGCTAGGCTCAGACCTTCAGCACCTCCAAAGCCCATTTCATGGTCTTTAGACAAAGTTCTTCATTTCGCCTCCCTGTTGAGCAATGAAGAATGTGCGTTAAAGGATTTAACGCAAAAAGTTATTTTCCTATTTGCACTCGCGTCCGGGGCCAGGGTTAGTGAGATCGTAGCCCTCTCGAGAGAGGCAGGTCGTGTTCAGTTCCTGGATGGGGGGGAGCTGAACCTGTTTCCGGATCCTACGTTTCTCGCCAAGAATGAGTTACCCACCAACAGGTGGGGTCCCTGGAGAATCTGCCCTCTGAAAGAAGATGCATCTCTATGTCCAGTAGAATGCCTAAAGGTCTATCTTCGTAGAACTTCAGACTTCAAGGGTAGTCAACTATTCAGGGGAGAAACATCAGGCTCAAATTTATCTCTGAATCAACTCAGAGCGAAAATGACATATTTTATTCGCAGAGCGGATCCTGACAGTACACCCGCAGGTCACGATCCGAGGAAAGTTGCCTCATCCCTAAATTTCTTTAATTGTATGGATTTTGAACATCTCCGTTCATACACGGGCTGGAAATCTTCCAGGGTGTTCTTTCGCCACTATGCGAAGCAAGTAGAGGAACTTAAGAGATCTGTGGTAGCAGTGGGTCGTGTAGTTAACCCTACTGTTTAACTCTGCGAGGAACAGTGGTCTTAATTGGGACGATTAAGTCCAGGGTGAGTGTGTAGGTACATACTGTACTACAAACTAAAATGAGGGCACCAAGTGCCCATATAGACTGTTCCTTCCTTCAAAGGTGAACCTTGCATAAGTTCAGACATGTGTGCCAAGCGTTTCTAACGCTAATGTGATTGATTTGTAATACAGATTTTTTATGACTTGATACCTTGGTATCTCATTAAAGTGGTGTTTAATGGTTTTTCTTTCAGATAAACAAGTTCTGTTTACTATCATACTTATGCTTAAAGTTTTGGGTTATCCCCTTTTATATAAATATATATATTTGTTGTTAACCTGTCTGTTTATTATCTGTCAATAAACTTGTTCTTGAGAACCTTGCGTCTCTTTCACCTGTGTCAATTTATTGGTATAATTGAGCATTTAATTCTATGTATCTTATCTGGGATAATTCTGATAGAATTGTTCTGTTTTGCAAGCTATGTTGCATTGGTTTATGTAAGTCCCCTAATGGGAGGACTCCGTCCCATAAAGGGACGAGGGCGGTTTTATTAGTTTCTTCCTATGCGGATATAAACCTTTGTCCAATACAAGTATTGTGCGGATGACTGGTCAATATATTGACGCAGTAGTTCTATACAAACTATGCTTTACTTAATATAGGGCGAGGCCACTATATTAGCTTGCCTGAGATTCATACATAGATATATGTACTCTTCGAGACTTTCCAGAGTCTAGTAGGACTCTTCCCTGTAGGGGGCAGGAAGCTCTAACATAGTTTATAGTTAGTTGAAAAGATGTATAACGGTAACATCTTAGGTCTCTAGGTCTAGTCGACCGGGAATAAATATCTCCGGGGAGTACGGCACGTTCTGAGAATCCACAGATACAGTAATGCTCTAGTACACATGGCTTGAGCCCAAAAAACGGATTTTGAGCGAAGCGAAAAATCTATTTTTGGGTGAGATAGCCATGTCGTCCTGATGGACCCGCCCTTGCCTTTCTAAGAAAGGGCTGTAGGACCCCTCCCTACATACAGTATCTGTAGCACCTCGTGTACGCTACAAGGAATACAGATGGCGCCAGGATTGGCGCCAGGCACGCATACGAATCGGGGGATTGGGAGGCCTTGGGAGCGGCTCCCCCCTTTTTCTTCCCGAATTCGTATCTCGTCAATCTCCCTCCTACGAGACGAATCTCTATTTAGGTAGTAGATTGCCATGTGACGTGTCTAGAATACGTCCTCTGATATGTCGCGATATCCCTTTCACGAGGGATACTCGCTCCAGGAGTTAGAATTCTGGTACCTTAAGGTAAATTCTCTGGGAATATCGCCGTAGTTGTAATATACCCTAGGAAGCTACCCTATAGGAACTTCCATCAGGACGACATGGCTATCTCACCCAAAAATAGATTTTTCGCTTCGCTCAAAATCCGTTATATATAAATATAAATATATATATATATATATATATATATATATATATATAAATAAATAAATATAAATATATATAAATAAATAAATAAATAAATAAATATATATGAATATATATATATATATATATATATATATATATATATATATATAAATAAATAAATATAAATATATATAAATAAATGAATAAATATATATGAATATATATATATATATATATATATATATATATATATATTGATTCATTTATAAAAAATTGAATTTATATTGATTGTAGTCATTGTCATTTGGCTTCTCGGGGACATTTATATGCTATTATTAATGTAAAATTAATTTTTTGAAATGCCTCAAGTAGATAACTGTAGGGTGGATATTTCTTAGTACTATTACTCTAGGATACCGAAAATGTGCTAATGTTTGGAAAATAAATCATGAGAGAGAGAGAGAGAGAGAGAGAGAGAGAGAGAGAGAGAGAGAGAGAGAGAGAGAGAGAGAGAGAGAGAAGCAAAATTGTAACTGTTATAAACTATGTATTGCATGAACATGGGATGAAAATTCCAAGGAATTGTGTGTAAAAGAGAGAGAGAGAGAGAGAGAGAGAGAGAGAGAGAGAGAGAGAGAGAGAGAGAGAGAGAGATGGGAAGAAGAAAGATATAGGGGGAGAGATTCAACTTATAATCAGAATAGTTAGCGAACTTACGGTGGACAAAGTTAGACGGGTGGTAGGGCTTTGGAGGGGGTTAAGGGAGAGGACGCGTGCGATAACTGAGGAAAAAAATCAAGTGAGGCAGGAGAAGATTCTTGATAAGAACTAAGCGAACCCCGTACCTGCTTTAGTGCCGAACTGGGTAACAAGCTGATGGCTATTGCTACTAATTGTATTTCGGTGTAACAGTTTTAGTTTGTTAAGACTTTGGAATGGTTTTCCTTGGAAATAATAATTATGTTAAGGATACGAAACTATCATCCGGAACCAAGTTAGCAAACATTTGTGTAATGGTCGAAGTTTATAACTCAATCTAGTATTCCAAAATAGTAAAACATCCATCATTGCTACGAAAATTACCATTATGTGTCTATAGTAACAATTCTGAAAATACCTAATCAACAAGAAAATGTATTTTGGGCAATAATTTCAAGGATCACTTCTAAGATGATGTTATCTTACATAACGTTTCTCAATATTCCGAATCCTTACCGGACCAGGGCCCCTGGAACGCCAACCCCTTAGCCTGACTTAGAGCAACAAAAGTCTTAGAAAGGATAAAAGGTCCCTTCGAGTTAATCTTGCTCATCATGTTCTATGGGGCTACGGAGGCAGTACCTGTCTAACTATTAACAATGGACAGATTAAACAATCCGTACTGTAAATTTAGGATTTGTCTCTGGCTGCATGACCTTTTTTTTTTTTTTTTTTTTTTTTTTAGATCTGGTTGTCCATAAGTTACCGAATTTTACTGGTGCGCATGCGTATACTAATTAAGCATTCGGTGGCTAAAAATATCATCCATTACTACGGCTCCCCATAAAAGGAACCGAAAATATGGAGTCCGTATCCCCAGTCATTTCGAAGTAAAAGAAAAAAAAATAGTTCATACTAGAAGAATGGTAGTAATGTTGACAAAAAATGATTTCTTTTTTAATTTACTTAGGTTATAGAAATAGATTATAAAAAATGAAAAATAAATTTCTCCTAAGAAGAAAAGTAAACACTGAGTGGATTAGCCCAATATTAAAGAGTATAATCAAGTATAATAAAGGAAAGAATAACGAAACTGTGAAAAATAAAACGGTTAATATGCACTTTAATCAGTCCCATGTATCGTGCACTATTTGCGAGATAATGAACTCGTGGTGGCATTGAACGAATAGAAATCACTCACAGTAAGCTCAAAATCTCCTGTATTTCGGGATTTGACATTTGCATGATGCTAAAATATCCGTACTTTTACGCAGCTTTAGTGACAGTAATTGGTGGTAATAGTTTTAACTCCACCACCAGGAAACATCTGTGACCCATATCGATCGTCAGGACAGAGTAAGCACATCCTGGTTTAGTGTAAATAAATTGTTGTCATAAGTCCAATGGGTCATTCTGTCTCTCTAAATTACTGAATTATGAAAATTCAAACTGTATTTCAGACACCATTAATTGTTAACTTCATCTAACACTAAATTTTCTTCCTCCTCATGGAGATTACATTTGTGTTTCAGTTCCCATCGATAGTTCGCTAACAAAAAAAATCAAAGTTGTCTTAACCCACATAAAACATTCAACTCTGGTTCAATTTCTATTCATCAATATACTGCCATAAAAGAGCAAGGTAATTTGGAGATGAAAATGATGAAAAGTTATAGAAATGATTGTTAATAGACTGTAAAATAAAAAAAGAAAGATAAAAACTACTCAATTCATTTATCTATTTTTGGCAGCATTTCGACATTACAAAAGCAAAAGTCACCGATAAAAATTGGAAAAAGATGAAAGGGGATGGAAATGGAAATCATCAAGAGTTGAGAAGAATATTAGGAGGTGATTTCATCAGAAGAGAAACAAACTGTGGAAGACGAAGACAGACACCTCGGTAATGGATTCAAACGAAGTTTGAAAGTGATAAGAGTGAGTTTGAATTGTGGAAGTCTTTGAAATGAACGAGTTGGGAGATAATCATTTGAATAGATAATTTTTATCTTTCTCCAAAAGTCATGTGGATATCTAAAGAAGAAAAATGCTGACCTTTCCCTTAAAAAAAAAATAATTTGGTCAAAACTTGGTGATATGAATAAACAGCGTTATTCTACCACAAGTAAAGGTAATGGAGGGAGATAAATAGGAGGAAAATTTTCTTTGCCTTTTCGAGTGTGGAAATCTCTCTCTCTCTCTCTCTCTCTCTCTCTCTCTCTCTCTCTCTCTCTCTCTCTCTCTCTCTCTCTCCACACACACACACACACACACACATATATATATATATATATATATATATATATATATATATATATATATATATATATATATATATATATATATATATATATACATATATATATATATATATATATATATATATATATATATATGTGTGTGTGTGTATAAGTGAATATATATATATATATATATATATATATATATATATATATATATATATATATATATATATATATATATATATATACATACATACATATATATACATACATACATATATATATATATATATATATATATATATATATATATATATATATATATATATATATACATACATACATATATATATATATATATGTATATATATATATATATATATATATATATATATATATATATATATATATATTTATATATATATATATGATTCACTTTTCATGAAGGGAGAAATTCTTCAAAGCATATATATCCCTCGTGCCTTCTGAAGCGGATGGTCCATCTTTGACGCTTTGGCAAGGATTCACAGATGGACACCATTCAATGAAAATATATTTTGTCTTTGTTACACAGAGAACTAAGTACCTGCTAGCTAGTGAACTGTTGTGGGTGCTAGAAAATTACGAAAGGTCAGATGACATACACTGTTAAAAAAACGTAATTTTAATAGGAAATTATCCGTAAAAATTTACTGTTCTTAGACGTACTTCAGTAAGGTACAGGCGACCGTAATTTTACCATACCTTCTCTACGGGTTGGGTACCGTAATATCACTCCTTTACGTCAATTTATCTGTTTTAAAAACGGTAAATGCATGGAAACACCTATTCCAGGAGTTTTACCGTTTTAATGGCAAATCTTTTACAGTTTATATGTCTTCCTCATAACCAGAAGACCCGCACTTCCTGACCTCAATACTTTAAAGGAAATAACCAAGGGTTTCCACGCTATAAAAGCAAAGGCGATGGTCACACCTACATTTGCAGTTAAACTGATTAATCGTGGATGAGCCCCCTTTTTCAGAAAACCTCCATACCACTGGCTACATACTCACACACAAGGTTCACTAGCAGCACATGAAACTGCCCTACACACAGCGTCGTTACCTTTAATTACTCTATCCACTATATTTTTTTTTTTTTTCCAGATTTTCCTGCCCTCTCTCCTAGCATGGCCTAGCTATATTCAAACAAGGATTTCCCTTTCACCTGCGCTGACCGCTTTCACCACCTGTGCATAACTTCATACATTCACGATCCCGTCATTTTAATAGAAATCCTTCATTTTTGTACTAACCATTTTTACAGATCAAATGTCTTTTTTTCCAAAATTAGTTCGTTGATTCTCATGTTCTGTCCTCCTACCATCTTCTGACATTTTTATCCTAAAAATTTCACCCAAGTTATGGCATTTAATCATTATTTCTATCGCTTAATTTCTTCCATTTTGTCATTAACTTTAACTTCCACAAGTAATTTGGATTCAACCTAGCCCCTTCCACTCGTGGGATATTCAGCTCTATTTCTATGCTCACATCCGGCAAACGATAAATCTTCAAAATAGAGCTCAGATAGCTTCCTTCCTTTTATAAGGTTGTGTATGTGTGTATTTTTATGTATAAGTGTCACTATAAAATAGCTAGAATGAATATAAAGATTTTACTCCTTTGCCTACCTCTCTTCCAATGAAGGTAACGCTAGTGGAAAGTAGAAAATATTAAATATATGGCTAGGAACATGTTCATTTACAACCGAAAGCTTGATGAAAGCTGTCTAGTAGATTATTTAATAGAATTACATGATTATAGGAGAAAATTGGGTAGGAAAACAAATATTGCAATGATAAAATGGAGGAAAAACGATTATATCGTTTCGGGTAGTGAGACCCA